>NW_026695562.1:0-5346 GCF_029851405.1 Lichtheimia ornata | reverse complement strand
TCTCGTAAAACTATAAATAAGGATAGAGCGATAAGAATAAAGAAGAACCATCTTTCAGTCTCAACGTACTTTTCATTGTTATCCATTTTCTATTACCAAACATCACAAGCCGAACATGATAAACACTTCTCCTTGCTCAAAAAGATCCTATCTTCTGATCTCATTTTACATCATCCTGATTTACGGCATCCATTCTTTATTGCCACCGATGCCTCAAACACTGGCATTGGCGCTGTTCTTTTCCAAATCGTTGACAATGACAAACGCTACATTGAATTTGCTGCTCGAGCTTTATCAACCTCTGAAAGGAATTACTCTACCACACGACGCGAACTCCTCGCTATTGTCTTTGCATTACGTCGTTTTCATCACTTTGTATGGGGAAACCCATTTACTTTGTACACGGATCATCGTTCTCTCACACACTTGTTTACTCAGCCTATCGCCAATTCTATGATGATTAATTGGTTTGACACTCTTCTTGATTACACATTCCATGTCATTCATTTACCTGGCACTGAAAATATCTTACCCGATCATCTCTCTCGCCTTTTTGAAGGTAATACCAAAAGGCTGGAGGGGGATATGGCATATAAGCCAACTAAGTTAAGCGATGCAACACGTGAAAGGATCACCTCCGAAAGGTATGCATCCAAGACACAACGTGTTTTCCGCGTACACAAAATAGAAAACAATGACAATGAACGCATGACTGCACCAATTGAAGAACGCAACTCAATACTAGAAAGATCCCATTTATTCGGCCACATTGGAGCTGAAGCCATGGTCAAAGACATACATCATAACCAAGGTTATCATTGGACGAACATCTTGCATGATGCAGTAGACTATGTAAAGAAATGTCAAACATGCCAAAGAAACAACATCAGCAAACGAGGATACCACCCTCTAAGACCAATCTACGCATACTTACCAGGCGATCATTGGGCCATGGACCTTGCTGGTGAATTTGAGGAATCAGAGAATCATAATAAATTCCTATTGATATTGGTCGATGTATGCACCAGATTCTGCCTATTAAGGCCTATACCAAACAAAGAAGCTAAGACCATTGCTAAAGAACTAGTCAAAGTGTTTTCAGACTTTGGATACCCACGCATCATACAATCCGATAACGGTGCTGAATTCAAAAACCAGTTACTCAAAGAAGTACTCGATAACATTGGTGTCGATCACCGACTTAGCACACCGTATCATCCACAAGCCAATGGGCTAGCTGAACGATGGGTACAATCTGCCGTCATGATCATACGTAAATCAGTAGATGGCACCAGCAAAGACTGGGATTACTTTGTACCAGCCACACAATTGGCATTGAATAACAAAATATCCAAGCGTCTAAACACGCCACCATTCACATTGATGTTCGCAAGGAAGCTAAATCCTTTTCGCGACTACAGGAATGAGAAATCGTTCAAGCCTATGTCACAGGCACAGCTCTTAGAAAACATCGAGCACATGACAAACATTGTGTTTCCCGCTATAAAAGCGCGCACAGACTCCGTGATACAACAACAAAAGGAGCAATTTGACAACACACATAACATCACAAACTTTACACCTGGAGATCATGTCATGGTCAAGATACCTACGCGTACAGGCAAGCTAACACCGGTATACGAAGGCCCTTACAGGGTATTACGTAAAAATAATGGAGGTGCATATGAATTGCAAGATGAAACGGGTGAATTACTCCCTCGCAATTACACGCCTTCTGAGCTCAAATTGGTCGATCAAGATGAATTGATCCCTGCAGATGAGCTTTATGAAGTAGAATCCATTATCAATCACCGTGGCAAAGCCGGCAATCGCGAATACCTAGTCCGATGGAAAGGATACGGACCACAAGATGACTCCTGGTTAACACCTGACAAGTTTTCCTACGACAAGACTATCAAGAAGTATTGGGAACGAAGAAAAACTCACTCCACGAATAACGACCTTCCAGCATCAACAAGAAAACGTAAACGTGCAGCAACCAATGTAGACATGGACAAGCCAACACGCCGCAGCAAGCGATCACAGCAAGCTTAATTCGTCTCTCTGCCAATATACCTCGAGACTGGAAGGGGGTGATGTTGTATTCGATGTTTGTTTATGACTATGATACATAGAAGCATAGGATAGATGTTTCCATCACACATTAGAACGCTCCCTACAAGCACATGACACATCAACAACAACATAGAATAGTATAAATAGGTATCCTCCAAGCAACTAGAAATCATCATCTTTGAATCTTTGATCTCATCTAGACATAAAGCATATCAAAGAGTCCTAAAGGATTTGATCTCGTCCCTTTTATTATCATCAAATATTTCACCGGCTTTTGGTATTACGGAAAGTTATTACTCATCACAGGGAGTAAGTAACATCATATGTGAATTTCTATGCACTTTGATATTCAATAAATGTCTATCCATGTAGTGAAAGTACAATATTGCCTACATTGTATGTTGGCCGCTCATCGGCATTTGATGCCATAGTTGATGCTAAGAACCAAGCGAGCGCAGCAAGGGCGTCCCAACGTCGAATGCCTATCATAATGTGGGTGCCAGGAACCGATTTCCATAAGCTTGTCATTACCTCATCACAGCAAAGCTTTGCGTTGGCTGATATCCAAGGATTAGCTCATCATCTTGGTGAAAAGCTTGATATGATGCTGAAGAACCCTGAGCTTACTTGTGGCATTGGTGATATAACATCTGTATTCCTTGATGCACTTGGCGGAGATACTAAGGGTATACGCGATGATATGCAGAAGTTATCCGCAGGATATTGCTTCCTTAATGATCCTCTGAACAAGCTCCGTGATCTTGAGACAGCTATTGCCAGATCAATCCTATCAGCAAGCAACATTGAAGAAAGTTACCTAGTTCGATCTATTAGCCCTGATGGGTCCATTGCATGGGATCATGATGGGATCAAGAAATGGATGGGCTTAGCAAAAGAGGTGCTTACTACCATGTTCGTGTTGATCCATTTGACAAGCGGCCAACCAGCTCGTGGTGAAGAGCTCTCACTGATCCATATAACCAACACGCTGCATACGACCAGGAATATCTATTGGTCACAAGCTCATGATCGAATGATAATTGTCACTTCCTATGTTAAGAGCCGCGAGCGGACCCATCATGATAATTACATTGCACGATTCTTGCCAGAGAGTTTATCCAAGCAACTTGCAGCATACCTAGCTATTATTCGCCCATTAGAAAAGTTAGTATTCTTATGTTTTATCTTTTGTGGTGATTGGGTAAGAAATGCATCATTGGACATAACGCTAATGTAATTCACTTATTTATCATTTCTCATAAAGGCTTTTTATTTGCGAGTTGTATGGCCAGGATAAGATGGAAAGCTGTCGTCATCACCTTTTTATTGCAAATGGGAAGCCTATCAATGGATCAACTTTGCGGTACCTTTTTATGAGTCGCACACAGAAGTTTCTTGGCAAACATGTTACCTTCAATCAATATCGACACTGCGCAATCGCTTTTGCTAGGCAGCTTATCAAAAACAATGACCGCGGCAACCCTTCTATTGATTGGCAAGCAGGCCACTCTGAATACACAGCTACATTGGAGTATGCTCGTAGCGATCATGATCTCAGCTACCTTGATCCTATGGCTGCTCATGGGTTTTACCTAGCATCAAAGGAGTGGCAAGACCTTATATGTAAGTATACACATTCTTCATATGTAATGAATGCATGGTTACCTAATGACATTGATAATTGATATCTATATATAAGATGGATCATCAACCATTCTTGCTGTTGGAAAAGATAAAGATATGCAGCTGCAGCAGCAAGGTCGTGACAAGGCAAAACAGGAAGTGGCACATTATCTTGCACTCCTTGAGATGAGATCACAGATCATGCAACGTAATTTGATGCTTGAATCGGCTTTATTAACAAGACCTGAGACTGGGCTAACGGGTAATTACATATCTAGAGAGGGAGGGAAGAGGGGGGTTATGGCTAAACTACCATGCATATCTAACATTATTGCTACCATTCTTTCATTTATAGGCTCAATGAACATGATACCTTCGCATGGTATTCAACCAGGCAACATCTTTTATTGCAAGGCACTTGAGGGGCTTCATGAATATCTCGGTGATCCATCAGCTACGTTTACAAGTAGTACTCAATGCACTGCAATCGCTGCTGCTATTGAAGGTGTGCATTCTATTATGTGTGTTCTCCCAACCGGTGCAGGCAAATCTTTGGTTTTTGCTATCCCAGCCTTGATGCAAGCCTATGGAAAGATTACAGTCATTGTTGTGCCTCTGGCAGCTCTTGTGCTTGATCATGTTGATAATCTGAATGCTCGTGGTATACCCTGTATGATATGGCATAAAAATTCCACTTGCAAGCTCGGCATACCAAACACTATGCGTATCGTGGTTGTGTCTGTTGAGGCGGCAATTAGCACAGAATTCATCAATGCCTTGCAAGTCTTACATGATACAAATCGCCTTGAACGAATCGTTGTGGATGAAGCCCATTTAGCGATCACGTGGAATGACTTTAGGCCGGATATGCTCGATCTCATCTTATTGCGAAAAGTGCCAACGCAGCTGATCTTGCTGTCAGCAACCATACCACCACACGACATACAAGGGGATCTAGTAGCAGCATTTGGAACAAGGTTTGACCTTGTGCTGAGGGAACCCACATACCGACCTAAGCTCAAATATCATATCCAGTGGCATGATTCTGACACGCTTATGCGAGACGCCTTAGTAAAGCAGCTACAAAGTTTTGAGACAAGTATTGCTAATAGCGAGAGAGGCCTTGTTTTTGTGACATCACGCGATAAGGCAGAGTCCCTGGTGAAAGATTTGGAAACGCGTGTGCCATGGACCAAAGCACAGTATTACCATGGCAAGATCAGCGATGATAAGAAGAAAGATGTACTGAAAGCCTGGAAGACTGGGGAATGCAAAGTGGTGGTAGCAACATGTGCCTTCGGTATTGGCATTGATTTCAAAGAGGTGCGCTTTGTCATGCACTTGGCTGGATCATCAAGTGTATTGGATTATATACAAGAGACGGGGCGTGCTGGCAGAGATGGAACAAACGCTGAATGTATCCTATTTGCGAATCGAAAGGCTCAGGTGGCTCTGAACAACATGGATGTTAGTACTATTGTACGCCAGCAGAGACCCCTGTATGCTGGTAAAAAGGAGCTGGCAGCGATATTGCTTTCTGGTGGGTGTATACGCAAGTTGTTGCAAGCAAAGGTGGACGAGAACCCGAAGACATGCATTGTGTGATGTTTCAAATAAAGAAGAGAAGAGACAAGATAAATCCTTTAG
>NW_026695561.1:0-5427 GCF_029851405.1 Lichtheimia ornata | reverse complement strand
AGGAACGAGCAAAAGCTAGGTCACGTGGTCACATGACCTACGACAATCTAATCAGCCATACGATAACGACAAAAACAAAAAGGTTGTTCACAAGCTGTGTTCGGTCACGTGCTCACTACAGGGGTCGAACCTGTGGCCTTGGCGTTATTAGCACCACGCTCTAACCAACTGAGCTAAGCGAGCTTCGTTTCCGATCTTCTTATTTTTTCTTCAGCGCGGTACATGATATACAAGTGACCTTCCAAATGGAGGTGGGGTTTCGATAGTATCGGACGTTGAGGGCGAATGGGGAACGTGCATATCATTTCGGAGCGAGCACTTACTAAACAAACTAGATTGTAAAGTCCGCTTGCGACAATTCACGTGTTCTCTCAAGTGTGTACGCTTTTGCTTTTCATGCATTTTATAGTACTCCCTCCCTTTCTTTGTATGTTATCATACATTTACCACTGGTCATCTTTATGTTCCAATGTCTTGTAGACCATGTCAACACACTTGCCACGTTTTACTTTCGTCATTTCCCCCAATCACAATTGTACCATTGTGCCATAACACCGTTTGCTCATTCCTTTGTAGAAATAAACTTGTATTGTATAAAGGATACATCCCATGCCGTAACATCATTTGCTCATTCCATTGGGAAGGTAAACTCATTATTATTACAAAGGTACATCACATACGAGCACGTTCAGAAGCACTTGACCTGCAATGAATATGATAGCGAGATTAATGGGCCATGTTTAATGTTGGGGGCATGATACATGGATAACTTTGCTAGGGGGGACATTTACAGAAGCTTTTCGATATCAGGACCAATGGAAGAGGGATCGGTCATGGAGCCATAGCGCTTGACAACGTTGCCTTCACGATCAACCAAGAATTTCTTTTGAAAGGAAAACCATGTTAGCTTATGACTAATCCTAAAGCACATTGTATACTTGCCTCGAAGTTCCATTTGATACGCTTCATGCTACACAAGAGACGAGATGTTATCAATGATGAATCATGTGTATATTTGGGAAAGGGAACATGCGATAAAGTAAACACTTACCCGAGCAAGCCTGGTTGAGATTCCTTCAAAAACTTGTACAAGGGAGCCTCTTTGTCACCGTTCACATGCCTATTCATTATCCCGAGATCCTCGCACAATCAATACCATGCAACCGATAAGCAGTTTTTTGTTCACACTTACAGCTTGGCAGTAAGGGGGAAGCTGACATCGTAGTTGAGCTTGCAGAAGTTTTGGATTTCTTCTTCGCTGCCGGGTTCTGGATACCAAACGGTGTTATCAAACCTGTTTCAATCATGCATAACCTTGTATCAGATTCAGCCGTAGCATACCTTGACCGGCAAACTGGTTGCAAGGACATCCAACAATAGTAAAGCCACGATCCTTGTATTTCTTGTAAAGCTCTTCCAAACCAGAGTACTGCTTGGTGAAGCCACACTTGGACGCGACATTGACAACCAAAACGACCTGTTGTTGGGGGGGGGGCCCAAATTAGACACTCATAGTTGCTAGGATACCTTTCCCCAATCTACTTGCATTGTTCTTCAATGTCGAGAGATCCCAGTCTTGGTTCTTGATGTCTTTAACAGTAAACTCGAAAAAGTTGGTCATTGCAGATGGTGAAAAAGGAAAGCGCATGGTTGCAAAACAGGTGTGGGATCCGAAATTTATTGGGTTGTGTCTCCCAGCGGAAAAAGCATGAACAATTCCTGCTGCTTCTAACCATGTGATCTTTTATCTTTCATTCAAAGCAGCGTCACCATGGCGTCATGATCCTTATCGACATCTTTATATGTGAATTGAAATGTATCCTTGATTGGTGATGATGATCATGATAATGATGCTTATTTACATGTCATATGCGCTTGCTGATGACCTTGTTTTCGAATCCATTACATCACCGAGGCGCTTTATGCATCTATGCACGTTTGTGTGGAAGCCATACGAATACGATCATCCCATTCTTTAGTAGATAGCCTGCCAATCAACTCAACAATACAGCCACAATGATCAATCAACTATGGAGCGGATTGTTTGCTTCGCTTGTGGATTTTTGCTTTGTCGATGAAGTCTATCGTGGAATAGCCTTACAATAACCTTACATGTTTATGCTTTATCCATATAAAAGACTACCTCTGTCATAAGCTGCCCTGGTACAAGTTCAGGACGACGTATGAATCACTGCCCTATTTGAATTCTAATTCATAAACTACCAGCTATTGGTCCTTTCCTCCCATTCACCTTTGTTGTCCAATCCAATGCATACGAACGATTGTCTTGCTCCAGCCCAGCATGCCCATCATTTAACTTTCATGATTCGAGCTAACCTGGTAGTAAGGCAATGGCTGTTGTTGGATCATCATTATCATGTAAAGTGTAAAATGGCACACACCCTTTTGCTATACGTGAGGATCATCATTTCTTTTATTTACGTGTACCTATTGTCTATCGTGAGGGCGATGATGATGATGGGTGGGTTGGGTGTATAGGGTAATTGATGAGTGGCCTCAGTGTAATAGCAGTAGCGGATTTAAACTTGGGGGACAGCAGCTCCACAACTTGAGACAACGCTTCTCTTCTTTTTCTCCCACCTTTCCTTATTCCATTCACGACATCTCGATCAAGGTAATGTACTATAAAAGAGTGCCTATTGTTGGTTGTGAGGTATTGAATGAACATGCATTGTCAGGGAGAGTGAGTGTGTCCAAGTGCTGAGGAATGAGCGTGGTTGGTGGTTGGCGGTTGCCATGGCAATATTGTTACTTCCTCTTGTTCGTTGCTATTCCCGCCTTACGCTTGGTGTCAACAGGTACATTCAGAGTCCAATGTTGCAGCCGAATTGGTTCCATTGACGCGTCAGCTTGTATAGAGGGCAAGTTTGGTTTCAAGACGTTGGCTGGTTTGGCGTTTTGTTTCGGCTCAACTATACTACACCATGGTTTTCGGTTTCCAGTAACCAACAACAACGGGTCTTTGTGTATATGGAAAAGGCAAGTACAATGAAACAAACAATGAAAAGGGTGTTTATTGTGCATGTGTGCTAATAATGAATTGAATAGGTTTCTTTGGTCAGGCAATGCAACTTGGGGCATCATCATCATCTCTTTGGGTTCAAGTCCCAGCCTGTATCAAATGGTCGCTGCGTCGCTCTGCACTAGCCAAGTGTGCTGGAAAAGCTTCTTGGAATGCGTCCAGGGCTCTATAGGCCTGCGTTGAGTTGATGGGTCGATGGCGATGGATTATTGGAAGAGCATGGTCACCGTGTTAAGGTAAAAGGGGATTTGCAACAGCTTGTGAATGTGTTGAACCAACACGCTCTTCTCGTGATAGGCTCGTTCTTTCCCTTTGAGGATTTCTTTTCATGAGGTGGGAGATGATTGGAAGGATTGGATTGGGAATCATTCTTTCTTTGGAGAGGATGAATGAGGACAACTATGAGCCTGGACTCTACGTAAGTGAGTCCTTCTCTGCCATGGATCGAACTGGCCTTGCGTGATTCGTGCAGTGCTTTCTCAAGAACAAGGGATCGCCCGACGTTGCTCGTATGGTGGTGATTTGGTTTGTGAATTCCTTCTGGTTTGCTTTCTTCCTTAGAGAGGATCGCCTAACGGTATACCAAATCGTCATCATTCCCGGCATCATATGGTCTAACTTGCTTGCTTTCTTATTTATAGACACGACGATTACGATGATTACCACATTCACAACAATGACGATGATACGTTGATCACCCCATCTGCAACAATGACAATGATGACGACAACGAGATTCAAAAGGAAGCCTGCAAGATCCCATTCTTTTCAACTTGTGTATTTTTGGATGTTGGTGTGACGGATGAGATTGACGACTGGTGACGAGTACGAGCAGGAATGATGACGGAGGACGACTACGACGATGGTGGTGGCAATGTACAGTACATAGCAAGATAGCTAGATGAAATAAAGCATTGTTTATTTATTACACGCTTGTTGGAGGTTGCTAGCTTGTGGATTACATACTATTGCTTCGAAGATGGAATAATAAAGGTGGTCCGGTTAAGAAGTACATGGCTTTTGTGATACAATAAGGAGGAGTGGGAAGTGGGATGAGCTTGAGAAGAGAAAAAGTGAAGAGATCCCTCCATTGAGTTTCAGGAGGAGTGACTCCTCATTCAATATTATGTATATGTATACGTATCTTTTTACATATACAAATTGGTTTATGCAGCTCGACTTTCTTCTACATGCAAATGTGATGCATACCTTGACACGCCTTCATTATTGGATGCTGCTTACTTACGTACCTTCACAAAAGGCAATCATCATCATCATCCATTTGTGTAGCAACCTGTCAAGGACGTGTCTGTGTAACCACCACCCGTCGTTTCACTCAGCTCTTCATCTTTCCGTTAATGCAGCCGACACCATCCATTAGGAAAAAGCAACTCCATCACGCTTACAGCATAGGTAAAACATAAACGTGCCTGTATCTCCAAACTTTACAATCAAACGTGGGGTTTTTATTAGAGCAATGTGCTCGGCTTGGCCAACAGCACCTTGTGTGAAAGTTTCGCGTTCAATGTCGCAAACAGCCCAAAAAGTATTTTTTGGTCGTCGTCGTCGAAGAGGTCGACCCCCAGATCTAGTTTGGCTGGTGGCGACATTGCGAAATCTGGGAATGGCCACGATGAACTTCATACTTTGACACAAGGTGCAGTTGGCCAAGCCGAGCACATTGCTCTAATAAAAACCCCACGCTTCATTGTAAAGTTTGGAGATACAGGCACCTTTATGTTTGTAAGCGTGATGCTATATGTGAAGTGGTCTTTGTTCATTGTCAAGTAGCTAGACTTTGGAGAGCCAAAGATGCAGAAGGACCTCTTTGGGTAACTCGGCTAAAAAGTCAGGACTTCAGGGACAATGCATGAAAGGTACGCAACCCTCACTTTGATGTCATACATTGGCAGCTAATAGCCACTTTTGTGCACTCCCAACTTTTGTGCATTCTATTGTAGGTGGACGATGCTCCTGCTCTAGACATTCATTTCCATGATTAAAGTAGGTTGATCCGAGCTGATTTGGTTGAGTTACGCTCACACAAGATTACATCGGTTGGGCTACATCGAGCGTGCTTTATGTCCAGAGTGATGTAATCTCACTTTGACCACAGCTCAGTCAAATCAGCTCGGATCAACCTATTTTAATCATGGAAATGAATGTCTAGAGCAGGGGCATCGTTCCCATGCAGTGGATCTCGCAACAATGATGATTGGATAAAAGTGGCCGTTAGCTAGCAATACATGCCTGTTCCTAGATGATCCATAAAGTAATTATACATTGACCCTTTCATTCATGCAAACGTAGCTGTGTTACACAACACGACCCTCTGCACCTTTTGCTCTGCCAGGGTCCACCTACTTGACAATGAACAAAGACCAC
>NW_026695560.1:0-5457 GCF_029851405.1 Lichtheimia ornata | reverse complement strand
CATGGTACCATTGTGTAGAAAGGTTGTGTGCAATAGGAATGTAAGTAGGTACATGTGGGAGCGAAGATAAAGATGATGATGCATTAATGTTGGAGACGTTGAGATTTGCGTACGGAGTTTTTCGGATGCTGTTGCTTCCGCTTCTGTGAGCTACTTTTGCTAGGTGCGCCATTTTTGCGCGTCTTGACTTTGGACTGCAACTCCTCTGGTTTTTGCTCTGGCTTTTCACCAAGTCTTTTCCAGTAATCGTGTATCGTCTGCACATTGGTGAATGACGACTCTGGTTCCCAAGTGTCATCGTCAGGTGTATAACCTTCCCAACGTACCTGGTACTCGTATGTTCCTGGAGCGATCTTATTGTGAGCTACGATGCGATCAACCATGTATAGATCGTCGCAAGGTGAGTCAAGATCATAGTCCTGGGAAATGAGTTTGAGTTGCGAGGGTGCATAGTCTCTATCAAGTATTTTGCCTCTAACGTCTTTGAGAACATAGCTACCGCCTTTGGTCTTTCGAACAACCGTATACGGGCCATCATAGGGTGTGTCAAGTTTGGTGCGCTCTTTTGCGGGTATGACAACAACCACTTCACTGTTCACGGGGAAATCAACGATATGGTGCTTTGAATCGAAGGCTTTCTTTTGTGCATCTAGCACAGCCAACACTTTTTCATTGATTGCCGGGAACACGATATTCTCCATTGCATCAAGTCTTTCTTGCAGCTCTTCTTCCGACATCGGTCTGAAGCTTTCTTCGTCACGATAATCGCCAAAGGTATTCATCTTTCTAGCAAACATCAATGAGAATGGTGCTGAATCATGCCTTTCAGAGATTTTAGCATTGATTGCAAGTTGCACGCATGGTACGAAATGGTCCCAATCTTTGAGAGCGCCTTTGATGAGTTTCCTCAACGTACGTACGGATGTTTGCACCCAGCGTTCAGCGACGCCGTTTGCTCTAGGATGGTAAGGTGTGACCAATCTATGATCAAATCCTGTTGCATCCGATAACTTTTTGACAAGCGTATTAACAAACTCTGTACCGTTATCTGATTGTAGGTATCGAGGAAAACCATAGTCACCGAAGACTTGTATCAGTGCTTTTACAATGGTATCCGATTGCTTGTTTGGTATGGGTCTCAAAACACAGTATCTGGTGCATATATCAACCATGACTAATAAGTACGTGTTGTTACCAAATGTAGGACGAAATGGTCCAGCTAAGTCAATTGCCCAATGGTCTGCAGGTAAGAATGCATGGATGGGTCTTAGGGGATGATAACCCTTCTTTGCGATATTGAACATTTGGCATTCTTTGCACTTTTTGGCAGTCTCAACGGCGTCCTGATGCATGTTAGGCCAATGTATACCTTCACTATGCAAGGCGTTTACGATTGCACTAGCACCGAAATGGCCGAAGAGGTGATGTTGTTTCAGCAGCTTTTGGCGTTCCTCTTTTGGTGGTACAAACATGTCTTGTATGTCCATGTCATTGCTATTGGCATTTGCAGCACGTACGACAATCTCTTCGCCGTCATTGCCCTCCTCCAGCTCTTTTGCCGTAGGGAAAAGGCGAGACAATTGATCAGGCAGGATATTGTCCAAGCCCGGCAAATGCACAACATCGAAGTTGTATTCGAGGATACGATCAAGCCAGCCAACCATCATTGGATTTGCCACTTTTTGGGTATGCAGGTAAGTGAGTGCACGGTGATCTGTGTATAATGTGAAATGGTTGCCCCATAGGTATTGGTGGAATTTTTCAAGGGCGTATACCACAGCGAGAAGTTCTCTTTTGGTGGTTGAGTAGTTGCGTTCAGATTTGGAGAGAGCACGTGCCATGAAGGAAATATGACGAGTCTCATTGCCAATGACCTGATACAACACGGCGCCGATACCAACATTGGAGGCATCAGTGGCTACCGAGAAAGGATATTTCAAATTTGGATAGCGTAGGATAGGAGTGTTTACGAGTATACGTCTGATAGCAATAAAAGCTTCAGTGTGGATATCGGACCACAAATCTCCAAGGTTACCAGCATGACGAAGATGGTCAAGAGGTGCTGTGAGTGTGGATATGTTTGGAATGTGCTCTCTGAAGTAGTTGACTACGCCAAGGAAACGTTGGATGTCCTTCCCAGTTTGGGGAATTGGCCAAGTGTGTATGTTGGTAAGCTTACGGGGATCAAGTGTGCGACCTTCCGCAGAGACACAAAAACCAAGAAGATACACTGCCTTTTGGGCAAAGTGGCACTTGTCTGCATTTAGGATCAATTTGACATCTGTAAGTGCTTTAATGGCACGAGCTACATGTTCTTTGTGCTCTTCCATGGTGCGTGAGAACACGACAATGTCATCAACAAAGCACAATACAAAATCTTGCATGTCCTTGAAGACGATGTCCATCACTCTTTGAAATTTGGATGAGATCGGCTTAAGTCCAAAAGGACATCCTCTAAACCGATATTGTTGACGATTGACAGTAAACGTGGTTTTATGCCTATCATCCGGATGAATCTCGAAACGATGAAATGCACTTTTTAAGTCCAAGGTGCTAAAAACGGTAGCTCCATCAAGACTATTGAAGATGTCACGGATTAATGGCAATGGATGTCGATCATCGCTGATGAGGCGATTAATATGACGAGGATCCAAACAAGGTCTCTTGCCTGTGTAATTGCCATGTGCATCCTTTTTAGGTGCAAACGTGATAGGTGAGTTCCATTCTGAAGGCTCATGTGCAGGCCGTGGCTCTATGGTGCCATCTTGTAGCCATTGATCAATCGTTTCTTCAAGCACAGGTTGCAGTGTTTGTGCAATAGGATATTGTCGTCGGTATACAGGTTTATGTTCACCCGTGTCCAAGCGTACTACAGATTCTGGTAGCGTGCAAAACGACGTTTTGGGAATTTGCTTATTAGCTAAAATGAGAGGTGTGATAGCATTATGGAATGCATCTTGTTGTTCTTGCGTACCAGCTGGTGAGTTATTGGGTTCAACCGGGTCTGGATCAATTACGGTTTCAGCGGCATTGTTACATGATGCATGCATGTTTGGCCATGCACTTGTCAAACCAGTAATGCCAATACCCATTTTGGTGAGTATATCCATGCCAACAACAATGGGCACATCTGTATCAGGCAACTCAAGAACCTCAAAGGTGTGTACAAAGCTTTTGCCATTGTACTCTACAGGTACGTCTTTGATACAACCAATCCGCTTAACATCCATACCCTCCACTGCTAATTTAATAGTACCACCATTGGCAGGCGTAATGGAAAGTGTATTGAGTTCAGCGTATTTTTTGTCTATGAGTGAATGTGTGCAACCGGTATCCAGTAAGGCCATGGTTTCTTGATCCTGTACCAACATGGGCAACAAGATACATGAGTCAGTATTTTCTGCACTCGAGGCTCTGGCACACAATTCCTCAATCTTACATTGGTCATATTTGCTAGGAGTATCCATCAACTCATCCGTGTCAATTTGAAGGTGCTCTCTTTCGCTGATGCGAAGGGCTGCCATACGGGCGTGGATATTGGTGGTGTTGTTGTTGCTTCTTTTGCCATTGTGTTGATTGGAGCTTTTTGGTTCTTTGGGGTGGAGACGGTTGTATTCAATCATTTGCGGGCAAGAGTGGCCATAAAAATAGTTCTTGTGGCCGCAAAACTTGCATGGACCGAATTCTTTCGTGTCACGAGGGCGTTGATTCTTTCTTTTGGCCAAGTCTTTGACATCAAAGCAATTGTCAGTAGTGTGATTACCTTTGCCATGGATAGCACAATACGACTGGTTGTCATGGTTTTGGGTCTGCTTTTTGGCATCGCCCTTTTTACCCTTGTTGGAAGAACGTCTTGTTCTCTTGCGCTTCTTGGGACGAACAGGTTCATCAAACGATTCACCATCATCATCACTATCGTCATCGGACGAATCACCAAGCTCGGCCCAAGGGAGTTTTTGATCCTGCGCCTTTTCCATTTTGACGGAATCCTCAATTTGGCCTGCTAGGCTGATCATGTCTTGCATGCAAGGAAACGCATTATGCTTGGCACGATATTCTCGCACAGCATCCCAAGCTACCTTTTGATAGCGCTCGTCCATGTTGCGCAAAAAATCCATAAGGAGTGCCTTATCGTCCTCAATCTGATGGCGAGCTGCATAGTCATGCATCTCAATGGCAAAGTTTCTCAAGGACATCTGGAGCTTCTCTTGTGTCATGTATCTAATATGCAACAGGTAATAAAGCTCGGAGTAGGGGCTCGAGAACATGCTCACAAGTTCTTTTTTGAAATCTTCATAACAAGTGATGTTCTTCGATTCGGCAAGCTTGTTGCACCATTTTCTTTTTCTGATAGAGCAGGCATAGTACATGCATGTTTTCCAATGAGATTCGATTGGGACAGCGTGATTTCTAAGATACATCTCGAAGTCCTCAAAAAAATCACCAATGGTTGCATACTTGTCATAGCCCTTGTTGTGTCGGCTACCATGACCCCTCAATTGGAAAGGTGATATGCCTTGTTCAAATGCTTTGAGGTTCTTAACCAAGTCGACCAAAGACATCTTGGAGCGGTCTTGTACCTCATTTTGCTGGTTTTTTGCAGCGATGGTGGAGGGTGCAGCAACCGGCTCATTTGCCTGAAACTGCTCAAGCTTCTCTAGCCATTCCTCACGCTCACTCTTGAGCTTCTTGAACAAATCATTATCAAAAAGTGCCGTTTTCATACCAGCAGAACAACGATCCGCTTCCTGTTGGCAATAAGCACGCACAAGAAAATCGGGTGAATGAGCAGTGATTTGTTTTTGCTCAATTCGGTTGCCCTTAGCAAGGTAATCAGCAAGGTTCTCCTCACTCGAAAAGGCTGAATACGACTCAAGCTCAGGAATTCTGCTCTCAGTGTACTCATCAAGGTCATCTCCCTTTCTTTCAGAAGCTTCACCCATCTTCGTATCCTCATCAGCGTGCTTAGACACATTTGAAGGATTGTTCAGGGGAGCATTCTGGGGCGAGACACCACTTCTAGTAGCGTTGCCCTGGTTGTTATCTTTTTGTACTGGGTTTGGTGACATGTTGTTGGTAAATCGATAGGTGTGCAAGGTTCACAGAAAAAAATGAGATGTATGTGTATGTGTGTGTGTGTGTGTAGATGATAAAAAACGAATAACAAACAAAGTCTGTGAGATTGCTGTTTACTCTGAAAATGTGTGTCTGGGAAAAAGAGACGTCTTTCTATCGATCTACCTCTGAGTACTATAACTAGGCGGATGCTAAAGAGTAAAGCTTTTCTACCAATAACAAGCTATATCGTAAATGAGTAACGGGCTGAGTTGTATATGATGATCCACGCTTGTGTATCATCTCTTGTATGCTTATGTGCTTGTCTTTTGTATATACAATGATAAAGATGATGATAATGAATACATGATGTGTACCTTAACCGATCCATATACACGACAT
>NW_026695559.1:0-5557 GCF_029851405.1 Lichtheimia ornata | reverse complement strand
CCAAACCAGGCAGGCCACCAGTACTTATACCACCACGCGCCGTGTCACTCCTCCCTCCTTAAGCCCTGCATGGTTTGGTATTGCTTGCATGTCTTGATCAATAAGCGTTTCGGCGAGCCACCCAAGCACGAAACTGCTGGTCTGCCTTCTGAATCATTACATCGGGGATCATACTCGTTCTTGCAACCCATGGAACCAGGTTGTCACCATGAACAGCACCCTTCAACCTCTGCTTGTTTGGACCATGTAAGTAATAAGTTCCACCAGCGTTCGCCTTAACAATAGTCATCGGGCCAATCCACTTGTCATCCAATTTCCCAGCAGGCCGTTGGTCACGCATAAGCACCATGTCACCAGCAATAAACCTTGGTCTTTCATGTACTTGTGCATCGTATCTCATCTTAGCCTTCCTTTGCTGTTCCTTGGTTCGCTCACGTGCTTCAATCCTTGCTTGATCAACCAAATGCTGGATCACCTTAATTCTACTTGCCACTTCCAAATGCAATTCTCCTTCAACAAAATCCTCTCGTGGAGCAGGCCAAATAGCGGGTGTCCTCAATTCATAACCGTACAAAAGCACCGCTGGACTATACTTCGTGGATTCATTCACCATTGTTCTTGCTGCCAATAAAGCCGAGGTCACATACTTGTCCCATTGATGGATATCCTCATGATCACGTGCAATCTTCGCCAATGCTGATGTGATAGTGCCATTCATCCTCTCACATAAACCGTTCACCTGTGGCCGATACGCTGTCGTAGTAATATGCCGGCAATCCATCTTCCTTAAAAACTCGCGCACATAACCCGAAGTGAAATTACTGCCACGATCTGTCAGGATATAGTTTGGCACGCCATAATTCACCACCACCTGCTCATAGAGAAAATCCGCCGTTGTGGTCTCCGTGATATCTGGCACTGCCTTAGCTACGGGCCAACGTGTAAGATAATCGATAGCCACCAAAATGTACCGATTTCCTTGGTTTGTAGGTTCCTTGCCAAAAGGTCCAATCGCATCGCAACCAATCATAAAGAATGGCCTCTCTGGAGTCTCGATGGGTCTTGCTTTTTCGGTTCGCACCACTCCTCTTCTTTGTCGGTATTGGCATGTCTCACAACTTTTCACCCAATCTCGTACTCGTTCAAAAAGTTGGTAGCCTTCATAGCGAAGTCGCAACCTCCTCCAAGTGTTGTTGATTCAAGATGACCCTCCTCGTGAACCCGCCTGATAACATCATCTGCATTACCCTCATGCAATACTTCCAATCCCCGACTGCCATCACGCTGCTTCTTAAACAATTTGCCATCTTCCGCCAAATACATTCGAGCTGTATTCCTTAGTTTCTTCTTGTAATCATGGTCGCAATCCAAAGGGAAGCGATTTTCAGTCAAAAGATAGTATAGTGCCAAATAACGTGGATAGTCCATTTTGAACGATCTTGCGGTAAAACGTGCTTGATACGATAACTTGATGTGATAACCTTGATACGATAACTTGATGTGATAACTTGATGTGATAGAACTTGATGTGATAACTTGATGTGATAAAACTTGATGTGATAACTTGATGTGATAAAACTTGATGTGAATGTGATGTGATACAATGATAGTGATACAACATGAAATGCCCAGACACACGTCATCGTGTTCTTCCATAACCCACACTCCCTTTTTTTTTGCTTTTGTCCTTTTGCTCTTTTTTTTGTATTCCTTTTTTTCACTGCCTTTTCACTTTTTTTTGATATACTTTTTTCACTGCCTTTTCAACTTTTTTTTGTATGCTTTTCTCTTTTGCCTTCAACGTTCTCATTCCTCTTCTCCGCCACTCCATTCCTTCCCAACCTCTTCCTCCAATTCCTCACCCTTCGTCGAAATCAACCGCGACAACGCGTCAGCTGGATTAGCTCTCCCAGGTCGATAACGCGCCACAAACTGATACTCCATCAAACTGGAAGCCCAACGAGTCAACTTGACGGATGGTCGTGATTGTTGGAACACAAAGGGTAACGCGGCATGATCGGTGTATAGTATAAAGCGACGACCACTCAAGAAGTGCCTGTAGTATTCGACAGCCCAAACCACAGCAAGTGCTTCCAAATGAGTAGCGGCATAGTTGTTCTCGGATCCACGCAACGACCTTGAAGCATACGCAATGACTCGTTCCTCCTTGGCGTCTCCAGTTGGTGATTGCGACAATACAGCACCCAACCCACGAGTAGATGCGTCAGTGGTTAGGATTTGGACTTGGTTACGATCAGGGTAAGCGAGAACAGGGGGTGAGATCAGAGCCTTCTTGAGAGCATCGAATGCTGATTGTTGTTCCTCATCCCATGTAAACGCTGTATCCTTCTTGAGGAGCTTTGTCAATGGCTTGGCTATTTGCGCATACCCCTTGATGTGCCTTCTGTAATATCCTGTTGTGCCCAGCCAAACCTTGACCTCCTTTGCAGACTTGGGCTCCGGCATGTTCAATATCTTCTCTGTGTTCCTTTGATTTGGCAGCAATCCTTCACTCGATATCACATGTCCCAAGTATTCCACTTGCTTACGCCCAAAGACACACTTCGACTTCTTCAACCTCAAATTGGCAGCTTGACATGCTTGAAACACCTTCGCCAAATGGACCCTGTGCTCTTCCAAACTCTTGCTGAATATGATAATGTCGTCTATGAAGACATAAACGAAGTCCTCAATGTATGGAGCCAAGATGTTCGTCACCGCACGTTGAAAGGTCTGAGGAGCAGAGCATAATCCAAATGGCATGGCTTCCCAAGTGTAAGTGCCCCACTTTGTTGTGAATCCTGATTTGGGTATTGAATCCCTTGCTAACGGTATCTGCCAATAGCCGGACGCAGCATCAAGTGTGGAAAAATAATGTGCACCGCCAACAGAATCCAATAACTCGTCGATGTTCGGTAATGGGAAGGCGTCTTTGATAGTAATGTCATTCAGCTTACGATAATCCACGCATAGTCGCAATGTGCCATCCTTCTTTTTGACGAAAAGGATTGGTGAAGTCCACTTGCCGTCCGATGGTTTTATAAGGCCAAGCTCCAACAATTTATCCAACTCGTCACGTAAGTGGTCTTGTTCTTCCCATGACAGCCGATACGGTGAGGTACGGATAGGCTTCTCAGTGGTGGTGGGGATGGTATGTTCGACACCATGAACACGACCAAGACCACTAACCTCCACAAAACAACAGGCATATGAATCTACCACCTCCTTGATCACCTGTGGCATGTCCAATTCACCTTCTCCATTGCTATCCAAGACTTCATCAACGTATCGGTTCAGCAGCTGCGTATCCTTTGTCGCCTCCTCCCTCCTTAGATCCAAAGTTCCACCTTTGTGATCACCATCCATGTCCAGCATGCTTGATGATTGGGAACCAGAAACGCTCACAGCCAACACAACATTGTCATGTTCGTTCTCGGATCTTGGATATCGGCCTTGCAATAATACGGTGCCTTTACCATGACCAGTGGGAATGTGTATCGTGCCTGTTTGATGGTCAACTCTCACGCCATATTGTCGATGCCATGAGGTGCCCAACAAACACACATCTCCCTTGACATCTTGTATGGTCATGTGTTCCGGTCGTAACTTGCCAGCTGCCCTTACAGGTACCGCCACAGAGACACCACCAGCAGGTAAGGCATTGTCACCAAACGCCTCGACCACCAATTGATCACCATTAGTCTTCAAGCCAACCTTCTCCGCAAGATTCTTACTGATCACCGAGACACCAGCACCCGAATCAAATACAGCTTGTACCAAATGACCATGAATAGTGATAGGAGCTTGTAATGGTGCGCTCTCTTTCATCTTATCCAGGTTATAAGGGTACTCATACTGTGTATCATCCGACTCGTAGCCAACATCGTCACCATCCACCATAGCAAAGTCATCCGAGCCAACTTCACTGCTATCAGACCTGAAAGTGCCTTCATCATCATCAGAGTAAGCCCATTCGTCTGAAGAGTCCGTCAAATCATGCTCATGAAGATCAACGTAGTTCACGGGTACACTTGTTGATGGTAGTTGCCTTTGAATGGAATCACCCACTCTCACTCCTCTTGGCTTACGACCATGCCAATGACGAATGCCATCTTGCACATCTTTGGCAGCATGCTTTGACAATGACAACCAATCAGCCATAGACAACCCCGCATCAACGTGCTTTAACCGCTCCCAAACATCTTTCTCAGGCAAGGTGACGACCAACTTGCGCACATGACGTTTCTTCTTTGGCTTCTTCTCTTCAGCTGGCACCTTCTGATCCACTTCCATCGCCTGTGTATGTTGTGCCGCCTGCACGTGACCATCACCAGAGACACCAAACGCACCATTCATTCCTTGATTGACATTGCCGCCATCATTCGCACCGCCACCATTCGCACCACCAGTATCCACACGACCCTTCTTCTTGGCAACTGCAGCAGCTGCCACAGCACTTCCATTTTCAGACACTTGTTGCCGGCCACGTTTTTGGGCATAAACCTTGACACCATGCAACAAATTCACACCAGCCTTGTGATCAGGAGGATTTACTTGTTCTTGGGTACCACCAACCTCCTTTAGTGGCACCCATTGGCTTTTCCCTGTTCCGATGCTTGAATGGGGTTTGGACATTGATCACGCTTATGCCCTTCTTCACCACAGCCCCAGCAACGCAACACACGAGATCTACGCACATCCACCATATTGATCTTGAGAGCTTGAATCTCGTTGGCCAAGGCACTGATTTGAGAAGATAAATTGCCACTTTGTACAGCATTGGCACTTGCACTTTCAGAAGGAGTAATATCGGATCCAGCATGACCTCTCACCACCGTAGACGATGACGCTCCAATAGTACTTGCACCAGCACGGCCATACTTATTTTGCACCACCTCCAACTTTCGAGCTTCTTGTACCACATCTTCGTACTTGCCCAATGCTGCACGTTGCTCCAATTCATACGAAATGCCTTCTCTCAATGCCTTCAACAAATGACGTATACGAATACTATCATCGCTGACATCCAGCAACTCAAAGTACTCTTTCAAATCATTGGCAACTTCATCCACGGTTTCACCAGTCATTTGCTTTCTACTTTCCACCTTGTTCCACCAAATGTGGTGCTTGTCCTTGCCAGCAAATCTTGTGCGAAACATCTCCTCAAATTGAGCCCATGTAGCAACCTTGTCTTCAACCATCTCCCACCACGATTCAGCAGCACCAGTAAGGTAAGATCCCGCCATCGTCAAACATTGTTGATCTCCCATAGGTACACCTTTACGAATGCGATTGATACGCTTCAACCACCGCAACGGATTCTCTTCATCGTCACCCTTGAAATGTTTTGGCTTGGCCAAGAACTTGCTCAATGATGCTTCCGGTTTAAAGGTAGGATAGCTCGTTACACCAGTGTCCTTGTCTTGAGGCATGATCACAAATAAAGATAATAAATTTAAGGGCTTGCAAACTTGTTAAAGTAATTGTTGTCTGCGCGGCTTCTCCACCAAAATGATACGTGTGATATGCGAGACGTGGTGTAATAATACGAAAAGAA
>NW_026695558.1:0-5649 GCF_029851405.1 Lichtheimia ornata | reverse complement strand
CTTACACTTCACTTACTGTAGCTTGGACACGTTGGATTATGGTACCTGTGGCAGCAACAGGATACGGATCTCAAAGCAAGAATGCTGTATGGTTGGCTCAATGGTATGCGTGGTATTGGATCTACAAAGCGAAACCTGTGAATTAACGAGACTTACAGTGAAACAGCAGCAAGACAATATGGATGACATGGAGATACGGCTTTATTTGAGGCAATGATGCTATTGAGGAATACCACAAGGTAAAGTGTCCATTATGAAATTTGTCCCTTCAAGTGTGCTTACCAAACGCCATACAGTGGCAGAGCCTCTTTCGGCGATACTATTTTGATCAATCAGCACGTCGAGGATGTCATTGTATAGTACTGTGCTCTCCTGGGGAATTTTGGCCCGGAAACAGTGTGACTCAAGATGCGATGGCAAGGCCAATTTGAAAAGGCATCCGCTGTGCACACGGCCTCCATCCAAGTATGGCTATTGATTTCCTTGCCTACAGAGAGAAGGTGGATATCTCTTATGATGCCAATTTCAGGATCCAACGAGAGTATGGTACATATGGTGGCATATCTTGGCGCTGCAGGTTGATTATTGTATTGCCTTCGGATGGTGTATTTGGTTGCAATTCCTTGTGATCACCATGGTTCAGGGCGTCGTATGCCTTCCTTACCGAGATGTCCACAATGAGAGTTCCCAAGACGTCTTTGCATTGCCTCTTTTGGGTATGCTGACAACAAAAGCGTGTGGGTTGGTTTTACTTGTTATCTCACATTGCGTTTATGGTAGGTGAACATGTTGGATGATGGTACCTCTGGCAGCAACAGGATACGGATCTCAAAGCAAGAATGCTGTATGGTTGGCTCAATGGTATGCGTGGTATTCGATCTACAAAGCAAAACATGTTAATTAACGAGCCTTGCAATGAAACAGCAGCAGTACCTACTGGATGGCATGGATATACGGTTTCTATTTGAGGCAAAGATGCTATTTAGAATACCACAAGGTAAGAGTGTTCATTATGATGGGATTGGTTGGATTCAAGTGGACTTACCAAACGCCATACAGTGGCAGAGCCTCTTTCGGCGATACTATTTTGATCAATCAGCACGTCGAGGATGTCATTGTATAGTACTGTGCTCTCCTGGGGAATTTTGGCCCGGAAACAGTGTGACTCAAGATGCGATGGCAAGGCCAATTTGAAAAGGCATCCGCTGTGCACACGGCCTCCATCCAAGTACGGCTATTGATTTCCTTGCCTACAGAGAGAAGGTGGATATCTCTTATGATGCCAATTTCAGGATCCAATGAGAGTATAGTACATATGGTGGCATACCTTGGCGCTGCAGGTTGATTATTGTATTGCCTTCGGATGGTGTATTTGGATGCAATTCCTTGTGATCACCATGGTTCAGGGCGTCGTGTGCCTTCCTTACCGAGTTGTCCACAATGAGAGTTCTCAAGACGTCTTCACATTGCCTCTTTTGGGTATGCTGACAACAAAAGCGTGTGGGTTGGTTTTACTTGTTATCTTACATTACATTTACTGTAGCGTGAATACGTTGGATGATGGTACCTCTGGCAGCAACAAGATACGGACCTCAAAGCAAGAATGCTGTATGATTGGCTCAATGGTATGCATGGCATTGGATGTACAAATCAAGACTTGTTAATTAACGAGCCTTACAATGAAAACAGAAGCAGCACATACTGGATCGGATGGATACAAGGTTATTTGCAAGCATCGATGGAATGGTATTGGGAATACCTCAAGGTACAGTGCATCATTGTGGGATTGGTTGGATTCAAGTGAACTTACCAAACTCCATACAGTGGCAGATCCTCTTTCGGCGATGCTATTATTATCAAGGCTGCACGTCAAGGACGTCATTGTACTATACTTTCCTGTGGAGCTCTACATGTTGTGCCCGGGGACAGTGCGACTCATGTTGCGGCCTTAGGGATTTAAAAATGCATCCTCTGTTCGCACGGCTCCATCGTTTTACGGCTATTGATCTCCTTGCCTTTAGAGAGAAGATGGTATCTCTATTGATGCACTTCATCGCGTCGATCCACAGGAGAGTACTAGTACTATGACGTTTCTTTGGCTGTGCGCTTTGATTATTACTTTGCATCCTGATGGCCTATTTGGTTCCCGAGTCTGCGGGTGATGATTTCGTGATTCAGGTATGTATGACTCTCATGCTTTTTGGAGACCTTTGCTGAAACGCCTACCATTATTTAGAGGGACCATTGCAGAGAGCTGCTTGTCTTTTGGTTCTTTGACGTTTACAAGATCACAGCTATGAATTGCTAAGTATTGTTGGATGAGTTGGGACAATTGTTTATGGTGCATCTTTTATAGGTGAATCATGTCAACCATGGGGAAGCGTTTGTCTTTTGGGGGTGTCAACCTTTATTGCGTCTCGGGTGGTTGGTTACCAAGCAACGGGCGATTTCTCTGAAGAGTGTCCGCCAATGCAAGTCTCTTGTGAGTGGACTGTATCAGCAACAAACAACAGCATGCATATCTTTGGTGCCATATCAACCCTCATCCCATCATCCATCTGGTGCTTCCCATTACCTGCAATTTGGTGAACCTGCTGAAACAAAGGTCCCTTATCGATCGATCATGTCAGCAACAAGGAGCAGGTTTATACCTTTGGCGTCAGCAAGCTTTCGATCATCTCGTGGTTCTGATTATCGGCAATTCCTTTGGTGGATCTCTACAATTATACGCGTCTTATGGATGGATAATGTCATCAACAAGCAATGAGAGTCCGCGTTAACATCTTTGGCGTTACCAAGGTCATTTATGCATCTCCTCAAGGCATTCATCGTCAAGCTGCATTCGATTTCCAATGAAAAACGATTGCCATTCACATCGCTCTTTAGCCATATGTACGTCACTCCGCAGCTAGGATCTGGTTTGGGCTCTTCGATGCACAATGCTTTCTCGATTTGCATGTGGTCTTGGGCAGCAAGGATTGTCATGTTGTCTCTCTTTGTAAGGGCTCTTCGGCATCATGTAAGTATGCTCTCTTTGGTGGTATCAATATTACTCAATCTTCTCACTGCATATGCCCATAAAGTATCGTTCCATCGCTTTCGAGCCGAGTGCCACCGTAGCGGGCCTTATCAACAAGCGGACGATTGCAAAGAATCGGCTTGATTTGGATATCAGCAGGATTTCGTGCATATGGCTATCATTGGTAAATAGAGGATGATCCGTTTTTTGGCTCCAATCCCAACCAACATCCTCTTTTATTATAGTGTGCGGACTATTCAGTAATCTACTTGTCTTCTGGTTCTTCGGGATTTTCATGGATGAAGCTGTCATTGATGTCGACATGTTTTCGTGCGTATGGCTATCATTGGTAAATAGTGATCCCTTCTCTTCTTCAACGCCTGCTAACCTCCTCTTTTATTATAGTATGTGGTCTATTCAGCAAGCCACTTGTCTTCTGGTTCTTTGGCTTATCATGAATGCAGCTGTCATTGGATGTCGACATGTTTTCGTGCGTATGGCAATCATTGGTAAATGATGATCCGTCTTTTGCTACAACCCCAACCAACCTCCCTTTTTATTATAGTATGCGGGCTATTCAGCAAGCTACTTTTCTTCTGGAGTATTGGGATTTCTATGGGTGCAGCTGTCATTGGATGTCAACGTGTTTTCGTGCATATGGATATCATTGGTAATTGCTGATCCATTCGTTCTACAACGCCTGCCAACCTCCGCTTTTATCTTAGCATGTGGGCTATTCATCAAGCTACTTGTCTTCTGGTCCTTTGGAATTTTCATGCATGAAGCTGTCATTGGTAAATCATTGTCCATTCTTTTTTCAATGCCTACTAACACCCTCTTTTATGTGAGTCATTCAGCGAGCTACTTGTCTGTTCCCTTTGGATTCTTGATGGATGCAGCTATCATTGGATGTCGACAAGGTTTTATTCATATGGCTATCATTGGTAAATAGTGTATGACGCGTTTTTTTGGCTCCAATCCCAACCAAACCCCTCTTTTATTATAGTATGTGTGCTATTCAGCAAACTACTTGTATTTTGGTCCTTTGGAATATTCATGGATGCAGGTATCATTGCTAAGTATCGTTCTATGTGTTCGGGAAAGTGTTTACTGTGCATCGTTTTTAGACGAATCATGTCAGGGTCAAAGAGCAACGTCTACAGCATCCTTCAGTGTCAGCTTGCCTTATTACATCGTTCGACGGTTTTCGTTACTGTACCACCTATTGGACACTTCCTTTTATAGCATCTGCAGCGGCAAGGCAACAAGTTCTATACCATCTCGTCTTATTGTGGTCCTAGTTGTTGACAACCCTTTCAATGGATATCCTGCTACGCATGCCTGTTATTGGTGGATCATATCAGCTACAAGCAAGAAGCAGCAACGAGCAACAGAGCCCACATCTTTAGTGTCAGCAACATTTATTGATCCTCTGGTGGTTCTCGTTATTGGCAAATTGATTTCAAGAGCCCTCTTCACCGCACGTATCTTATGGGTGTATCACATCAGCAACAGACAACAATGTTACGTGTCCTTTTGGTGCTGTCAAGGTGTATCCATCTCTCATGGCATTCATCATCAAGTATCGCTTGGCGAAACGGCTATCAGAATTGGTCACTGGGTCGACATCTCTACAGCAAGGAAATGTGTTCTGATTACTGGGTGGCATCAAACATCGTGGATCCTCATATGACACCGGCTAAGTATTGCTACCATTACCTCAAAGATAAATTAGTGATATGCAGTTTTATAGGCCCATCGTTCCATCAAGCTATAATTTCGCGTGCTCTTTGGTGCCATCAAAGTCTCTCCTTACAGCTGTCAATGGCGAATCCTATTGAATTGGAAGACGAAGATCAACATTTGAATTTGGGTGGGTGTCTCAGAAGCAAGCAAGCGATCTCTATCTTATAGTTGTGGTTGTCAAGGATACCGTTTCCATGGTTTTGGAAATCAGCTACCTGCAAGTCGTCTCTTTATCGATAGATCTTCAGAGCAATGTTTTATCGGTGCCATTGCGGATCTCACATCTCAAGTACTTGTATGGATACCTTGGATGTTCTCTTGGCTTCTCGCGTATGCTTTTCATCAAGACCGGATTTATTTGTTGCAGTGCATGATGTGTCTCTGATGACGCCTACCCAAGAAGGTCGCTTGAGGACAGCAACTACTGATATGGCGGATGTTTATTTGCTATGGGTAGAACGGGATGGTGCCTTGCTCTTTTGAGTAACGCATCGTTGGCAGCTATGATTTACATGCGACAGTGTGGTCAGCCCTATCATGGCCCTATCAATTGCATTTGAGAATTGCAGCCTTAGCCGTTGGAAGTTAGACTGTTCATCAGTGTCCTTGTGGTAGATATGGGATCATGTATTGCTTTTTGCTCTTATGGGTCGGCCTCTGTGGGCGTGGGATGCTATCCTTTTATCAGACCGAACATGTTGGCTCGAGCAGCACCTATAGAAGATGCTGTTGTTTACAATGGCAGCCCCCGTTATCCGGCTTAGTGCACCGTAGGGGAGAGGGTGACGGCAAAGCCTTCGCGTGGCCATCCTTGTCAGTACATGGGTTTCCATGGAAGCTAATTTGCCACCTTATCATTTATATATTTGTTACGCATTCATGAG
>NW_026695557.1:0-5677 GCF_029851405.1 Lichtheimia ornata | reverse complement strand
TGTGGTGGTTCAGGCACTACATCTCCGACGTGCTTGGTATAGGTGTAGCTCAAATTAGATTTATGATTCTTTGTTCTACTTTTCACATAAACTTTCAGAACACCTACCGAGTCTCGCGTACTCATTAACGTTATCAATCACAACACACACACACACTCACACACCTACACCAGCACATCTTTTTTACGCGAATACTCTTTTCGTTATGTCCACTCCCAACAGCAACATCAACAACAACAACAACGACATGAATGTCGACTTCGAGGGTGGTATTCCATCCAACAACATTCCCGGTCTCATGCCTGAATGGGCACCTCTCAACGAGGGAGAACAACAACAACAAATCGAGTTGCTCCAACAGCAACTTGAACAGCAATTGTTGCTCCAACAACAACAACAGCAACACGTTTTGCAGCAGCAGCAGCAACTTGAAGCATTGCAGCAGCAGCAGCAACAACAACAGCAAGCCTTGCAACAACAACAACAGCAGGCCTTGCAACAACAGCAACAACAGCAAGCTTTGCAGCAGCAACAGCAACAAGCTTTGCAGCAGCAACAACCACAAGCTTTGCAGCAGCAGCAAGCACAACAACAGGGTCCACAAACAATCCCTACCCAAAAGGAAACGGAGGCCCTGGCTCAGAAAATGAAAACACGGGCCGATGTGCTTTATGCTGAGGCTTTCCAGCTCATGGCACAAGACGCTGACCAAGTGTTGGTGGATGCAGCCATGACCCAGTACGAAAAGTACTTGGGCACCATGCGTAAGCAGGTGGCTCTTTTGAGGGTGAAATTCCCCAATAGTGATGTCCTTAACGAGATTTTGGACCAGGGCTCTGACAAACAAACGTCACGAGATGATGTGTCATCCCAACCATCCCGATTGACGAGATCATCAGTGGATGTGCAACCTCGCGGTATTAAAGACAGCGACCTGCCGATGTTCAACATTGGTAACCAGCCTAATGGCGCTAAACGGGGCAAAAATAATAAGCTCTATGACTCTGCCAAAGAATGGCTCACAAACTTTGAGATTTGTGTTCGTCACGAGGACATTGAAAGCAAGTGGGGAGATTGGTTGTCATATAGCATGGATGATTCTCAAATTCAGCAGCTGAGAGGGGAGCTGGATCAAATTGAGGTACCAGCAGGCCGTAATCGGCATACTTGGGAACAGGTTCGCGAGACGATCCTTAATACCTTTGACACACCAGTACAAAAGCGTCAAAGAAGACGTGCCCTTTTGAAGTGTAAGCAGCAGATGGGCGAGTCCCTCAAATCCTTTGTTCGTCGCTTTAGAACAGTGTTGCATGGCTCTGAAGAGCAGCCTGAGGATAATCCTTTGCTCGTGGATATCTTCTTAATGAACATGCACATAGCTGACAGAACGACTGCTGAAGCTTACTTGTCCATGAAAGGAGAATGGCCCAACAATGTGGTCAAGACCTTTAATGACATTGAAGGCCTCAACGTGCTTGAAAAAGAGTTTGGTGGTAATAACAACAAGCGCAAATTGCTCGAGCAGCAAACAAGCCGCGTTGTACGTGCTAAGGCTTCTTTGGACAACGAGGAAGAAGAACCCACACCATGCTGGCATTGTGCAAAACACGGCGTCACGGTGGACTTCGACACCAATCACAAATGTCCCTACTACAAGAAGAAGAAGCCATCCCACTTCAACAACAAGCCTGCCTCTCACAAAGGCAATAACAATCAATACTCTGGCTCATCATCTCGCCACAACAACAATGGCCACAATGGTCAACGTTATCAACGTTCGGCCAAACGTATCGTCAACAAGGCTAATAAGGCAGCCAAGCGTGGCAATAAGGCAACTAAAGCCCATCACCAACGCAACGCCTACAGCCAAGCGGTAATGGATCAGGATGCCGTTATCGATGCCGAACGTAAGGCTTTGCAACAATCCTCTGGTCGTGTGGCACGTAATGCTTTTTACTCGCACGATCATGATGAAGAATTGACGCCGGCTTCCGAAAGCCAATTGTATGGTGATAACGATGAAGATGGCATGCCCTCAGAAGATGAACACATGGACGAAGCCTCTCAATGTAAGCATGCCAGAATGGCAAACAAACACAATCCTCACATCAGTGACGAAATACTCATACCCATCACTCTCCAGAATCAACAAGTGCTCGCATTACTTGATAGTGGTGCAACATTTTCTTCTATTGACGTGAACTTTTGTGATCGCATGAACTGGGGAATAAACAAAGCAGAGGGCGAGATCCATCTAGCTGATAATAATCATGTTGTAAAACGTATGGGTATCACTGATAGGCTAAAAGTACGATACAATAAGCGTGAAAGAATGCACGAGTTTGAAGTGATGCACTTAGCTAGAGGTCATGCCGTAAGCATTGGCACCGATCTCATGCCTCATTTCGGTATTGGATACACTGGTCTTGTAAGCACATGGGACGACGTTGAGCATGAGCAAGAAAAGGAAGAAGAAAAACCTTTGCCTACTCCAAACGCGTCACCCGCTGGCACTAAAACAGAACATGCTGCATTCCTTGAAACACTGCAACCCCTACTTGCAGCCAATAAGGCCATTCCACCTAATGCATTTTGCACGCTCCCACAGGCTGTCGTACATCTCGACACACCTCAAAATCAAACCGTCTATAGACCCCAATATGCCATAGCTCACGCACATCGCCCACTGGTTCACGAAACCATCACCAAATGGTTAGCGGATGGCATTATCAAGGAGTCTCCTCCGGACGTTCGGGGCAAGTGGAACAATCCACTCACATTAGCTCCAAAGAAAGATGAAAAAGGCAATAAGACCAAGTTTCGTTTATGCTTGGATCCAAGGGCATTGAATCAACTTTTACCCGATGATTGGTTTTACATTCCTCATATTGACGAGATCTTTGAGAAGATTGGCCAGGCCAATGTATTCACAACGTTGGATTTAACACAAGCCTTTCATCGTTTGCCCATTTATAAACCAGATCAGGTCAAAACATCGTTCACAAACATTGTGGATGGGCGCTCATACTGTTTCGTTTCCATGCCATTCGGCATCAAAAGCACCAGCAGTAAATTTCAGCGGTGCATGAACGTGCTTCTCAACGGCTTACCCTTTGCGGCAGCCTATGTAGATGATGTTGTAATCTTCTCCAAAAACTTGGACGAGCACACCCATCATGTGGCTGATATTATACAACGTCTTACCACTGTCAATTTAGCACTTAATGTGGACAAATGTTCATTCGGTATGCGATCAGTACATTTACTCGGATTTTGCATTTCCGAAGGAGGTCGCAAATCACTCGATCCTCGTAAAGTGGCTAACACCCAACAATGGCCCAGACCACAAACAGGCAAAGACATCGAGCGATTCCTCGGAGTCGTTAATTACTTTCGTACACACATTCCCAAAGCGGCTTTGCTAACAAGCCCACTCGATGCCTTACGCAAAACACCTGATTTGCAAAAAGTGTGGAAGACATGTCATGAACACGCTTTTCAAAACATTAAGAAGGCGTTAAGACATGCTCCAGTGCTGTATCAACCAGACTTTCGTAGACCATTCCTTGTAGCCACTGACGCCTCTAATTCAGGTATCGGAGCTGTACTTTATCAGCTTGATGATAATGGCAACAAACGCCATATCTCCTTTATGGCTCGTTCATTGAAACCAGCCGAGAAAAACTATGGCATTACCAAAAAGGAACTACTTGCAGTCATCTTCGCATTGAACCGCTTCCACATTTACTTATGGGGCAACAAGTTTCGCCTTTACACGGACCACAAAGCATTGGTATACTTGCATACACAAAAAGAACTCAACCCAATGCTTGTCAAATGGCTCGATCGTATCTTGGATTACAACTTTGAAATCATCCACCTACGTGGCATTGATAATATTCTACCCGATCACCTATCTCGCCTTTTTCCCGATGATCAACGGCTGGGGGAGGGTAATAACAAGGATCGGCTAAAGCATAATGCAAAAAACAAAGATGATGCCACTCCAACGATCGCAGCTCGTGCCGCACAGATACAAAATGACACAATCGAACCAGCAGCAGAAGATCGCCTACAATTAATTCATGAATCACACCTTCTCGGACACTTTGGAGCCGAAGCAATCGTTAAAGATCTGCATAAACAAGGTTTTCATTGGGCAAATATGAAAAAAGATGCTATACGTGTCACTAAATCCTGCCCTCCATGCCAAAGATTCACTATTGTACGCCATGGATATAATCCTCTTCGTCCTATCGACTCAACTATACCTGGCGATCATTGGTCAATTGATCTTGCAGGACCATTACAAGAAACACCAAGAGGAAACAAATACCTTTTGATCATGGTCGATGTCTGCACACGATTCTGCTTGCTGAAACCAATTCCGGATAACACTGCTACTACCATTGTCAAACAACTTGTTGACGCCTTCACCACTTTTGGTATACCTCGTATAGTACAAAGTGACAATGGACCGGAATTCTCAAACGAACTCATGGATCTCTTCGCGCAAACAGCCGGATTCGATCACCGGTTAATAACACCATATCATCCACAAGCGAACGGTAGTGCCGAAAGATGGGTACAAACAGCCGTATCAGGCTTGAAGAAGCTAATGGAAGGCGCCATTGAGGACTGGGACCTATACGTACCAGCAACACAGTTATCACTCAACGTGAAAGTGTCCGAGAGACATAACACGCGCCCATTCGCTTTAATGTTTGCACGCAACCTGAATGCGTTTACCGATTACAGACAAGACGGTATAAAACGTTCCATGAGTGCTGAAGAAATGTCAAAAGTCGCGAAGCTGATGGAGGAAGTTGTCTTTCCGGCAATAAACGAGCGCACACGAAAGGTGAACAACGCCAGAAAAGAAAAATTCGACAAGTCAAATAAGATTGTGGAGTTTCAACCAGGCGATCCCGTGATGATTCGCATACACCCAAGCAAAAAGCAGGGCAAGCTCGATGCTAATTACGAAGGCCCATATATCGTTGAACGTAAAACGAAGGGTGGATCATACCGATTAAAGGACCTGGATGATGCAATTGAGAAAAGGGATTACACACCCCACGAACTCAAGCTGGCAGCAATTCCCTTAGAAGAATTACAAGAGAAACGTTACGTAGTCGATCGCATTATTGATCACAAGACCGACAAAAGACACAAACATCTTTACCGTGTAAGATGGAAAGGTTACCCACCAAATGAGGACACTTGGGAACCAGCAACTCACTTTGACGATGTTGGCACAATCGTTAAATATTGGCGTCACTTGAAAAAGAATCCTCCAAGTAACTTACAAAAACGTAAACATGACAACATGGCACAGAGACCACCGAGCAAGCGTGTGGCGACTCGCAAGTCATAACAACAAAAACATTTATCATACTCCAGGCAGTATGCGCAGCTGCATTAATCGGCTATAGGAGCCTGGGGGGAGGGTGATGTGGTGGTTCAGGCACTACATCTCCGACGTGCTTGGTATAGGTGTAGCTCAAATTAGATTTATGATTCTTTGTTCTACTTTTCACATAAACTTTCAGAACACCTACCGAGTCTCGCGTACTCATTAACGTTATCAATCACAACACACACACACACTCACACACCTACACCAGCACAGGCACTCTTAATGTCCAGGAAAACAAGGATGGGGTTACGGTTGTGG
>NW_026695556.1:0-5757 GCF_029851405.1 Lichtheimia ornata | reverse complement strand
GTCATCGTGCCAGTAAAAGTAGTATCATGTGATGAGAACAACCTTACATAATAAAATCTTTGTCATCTTACCAGTAAAAGTAATATCATCTGATGAGAACAACCTTACATAACAAAATCTTTGTCATCGTATCCCGAATAGGATAATTCATGTTACGTTAGGCTAGTAATAGTAGTCATCATATGATTATCGTGATGCGTAAGCATGTAAACCATGTAAGTGGTATATTATACTTTACATAATACGATTTCGGCGTTTAGCTATAAATATCGGCTGATGGCATAAGCGATTGCAACATCGTATTCAAGCTTCCTTTCTTTGCCATATTCAAAATGAACAGCGATACTACTGAGTGCTCGTGGCTGTCAAGAAACAAGTTTCAAGAGCTCCTTGAGCACTACCGGTCATTGGCATCACCTACACGACGAACGAAGGTCTTTATTAATCAGGAGATGTATAATGACATCAAAGGCGTATTGGAGGTATGCTTACCATCAATCGTCCGCTATCGAATTGTGCTAACCATTGCTTGCCTTGGTTAAGGATTCCCGTTACTCTCATCAGCGTGGGAACCGATTTGGTCCCTGGGTGCGAGAACGTTTCAAGCTAACCGTTTTTGCGAATGGTATTACTATCGTTACTCTTCTTCGTGATGAAACAAAGATGATTGCAGTCGAGGAGCAATTGTACAATACAGTCACTCGTGCACATGAAGATTGCAGTCATGGTGGTAGGGATGCAACTTTGCATAAGGTATGATGGTTGGGACTTATTTCTTGGGATAATTGATTATGCCTACAAATGTACCTAACATGTCTACATCTATATAGCTTAAGAACTACATTTATTGCCCAGACAGGTTTGTCCAACTTGTACTTAACCATTGCAGCATTTGTGCAACGACCAATGCGCCCAACGTTACCCAGCGGGCTGCACAAGCAATTCATGCTTCGTCTTTTTTGGAAATTGTTCAGGTATGTCGTAATGCTCAAGTACCAAGGTATCGAATGCTTATCATTCATGTTAATTGTACTATAGATGGATTTGATTGACTATGGTGGAAATGAGACTCCCGATGGCCTACCACGCTATATCCTCCATATCAAGGACCATCGGTCGAAGTTCTCTTGGGCGTATTCTCTTTTGCGAAAGGAATCAAGCGTTGTTGGCAAGAAATTACATGACCTTTTTTGTCTTGTTGGCCCTCCAATCTTTTTACAAAGCGACAACGGCGGCGAGTTTACAGCACAAGCAATGGTAATAGTGACAACGCATGATGTATAATGCATGAGTCGATAACAACATGTTTTTTTTTAGAAAGATGAACTCCAATCCAACTGGCCAACCCTTCGCTTTATCAATGGTCGACCACGCCATCCTCAATCGCAAGGCCTGATTGAACGTGGCAATAGAACGCTGGTGCAGAAACTCAACGCCTGGGTTAGCAATCAAAACGCTACCGAGGAAGACCCCAAACATTGGTCTGAAGGTCTAGGGATGGTGGTTTATGCTATGAACACTTCAAGGACCAGAGTTCTCCGTGATACCCCGTATCGCTATTTGTATGGCCAAGATCCTCACCCGGATGATACTGTTAACCAAGAATACATTGACCGGTCCTTAAATGGGCAACATGTGGTGGATGGCGAAGCTGTTGACGCCATCCCTGAAATGGTTGAAGTTTACCAAAGCGGAGAAGGTGATGACGAAAGCCGTTCTCAGGATGTTGCAAATACAATGCTTTCTTCACAAGAAGAGGATACAGAGCCGGAGGATGACGATGGTGGTGATGATGGTAGCCTTGACTCTGGAGAGGATGACGATCATGGTGATGATGGCAATCTTGACTTTGGAGATGATGATGGCAGCATTGGCTTTGGAGACGATGAAGGTGGATCTCATGCATCAAATGGTAAGGGATTAAGTTGCTCATGCTATACTAAATTTCGTTTTTAATTGACACAACCAATTAAACAAGATACCTATTCAAATGCCATTGTTGCCAATACTGCTACAGAACGTCTGCAGGTGGAGGAAGGTCATGGTGTTATTGATGAGACGAGCTGTAAGTCGGTATTATTGTTATGGATACATGCCAAGTGATTTACTAATGACGCCATCAAAACAGCGAACAGTGAATCTGGTGACACCGCAACAGCCCCATTTCTCGAATTGCGTGGTCCCGGCGGCCGTGGATTGATGACCATACCTATTGAAGATGCCGACGGCGTTCGTGGCATCTATGACACCAGCTTTAGATCCAACGTTCGTCATGCCTACCGAATTGGTGTCAATGGTGAACGTGTACCAGTGGAATTGGATGACATTTTGAATAGTGACGATGATCATGGCATTGCACCGCCTTCACCTTTATCATTGTCAAGCACTGAACCATTGGCCCGAAATGAAGAGTTTGATGGCCACGCAAATTCCGAGCACTTTACTAGCAATGATGATCATCAAGATGGTGGCAGCCTTAGTGATGTTTCGATCAATCGCCATAGTGCCATTCGGAATGCAGCAGCAACACACTACAACAACAACGTAGAATCCATTCAACAACAGTAAGTGTACCATTGAAGACCATCATCACCACGTACTCACATTGTGTTATATAAAGGCTACTTGCTAGGCAACCACCAACTCCGCAATATCATGTTGGTGACTACGTGGGAGTGCACATCGACATTCGTGACCGAAGCAAGCGTCACCCAAGGTACCTCCCTTGCATTGTTTATGACGTAGTTGATTTGGAGAATAGCTGTCGTAAGTATAAAGTGCGATGCAAGCATGGCCTGATCCAAACAGCCTACCATGGAAGGGAGCTAAAAGATTTCACGCACCACGAGTTTCATGACTTGGAATCCATTGCAAGGTCACCAATCGACGACAACACGCCAACAATTTCTGTTCGAGAGGCAGCAAGGTTAAGTCGCCAATCGCAAGCACCACCTGTACCTCAAGTATGCAATTGCACCACTGCATGTAAGACCAATCGTTGCCCATGTCGACGCATCAACGCATATTGCAATGATGGTTGCCATCGGGGAACACATTCGGGTTGTACCAATTCCCATGACCGCCACAATGACAATGGCCATAACAAAAGGCGCAAGACACAACGCAAACGCCCAAGTGGTCCTAGACGTATCACACGATCCCATACAACACGGCAAACAAGATCATCAAGACGCCCAGTAGAGCATGTCGCAATACAATGAATGTAGTGCTATCAAGTATTATGGTTACCAGTTTATCATTTTATCATACATAAATATCAGTCCCAATTGTATCCTTGAGTTTTTAAACATGTATGCTTTTCACCTTATTTAACCTTGCGGTGCATACCCTTGCCGGTAAAATGATAACAAAATTACTTGTACGCATCAAAGGAAAACCCAAATGGAAGTCATTTTCAGGAGAGGTTAAAGGTTTTAGATGATCCATGTATTGCAAACAAAAGGAGGTAATGTATTCTGAATATATAGGTGTCACTATCATAAAATGGTAAAGGGGTATATATATGACCAAAATGCCCTAGTGCATTTCGGTATCTGCACTGAGGACTGAAATGCCCTAGTGCATTTCGGAATCCTGAAATGCACTAGGGCATATCGCGATATGCACGGGTCCCGAAATGCACTACAACAGTAACATAGGGCAGGTCTCTAAAAAGCTGATCCATCACTTGCTGAAACTTTGATGAAATAGGCTTAAGTCCAAAAGGGCAGCCTTTAAACATGTAACGCATGCCGTCTGGTGCAGTAAATGCTGTTTTATGACGGTCCTCAACTTTGATAGGAAAACGATGAAATGCACTTGCTAAATCCAGCGTGGTGTATATTTTGGAACCAGCAAGTTGATCAAAGATTTCCGCAATCAAAGGGATGCGATGTTTATCATCGGTAAGGTATTCATTAATGAGTCTTGGATCCAAGCAAGGTCGATGCCCTGTAAATTTGCCCTGAGAATCCTTTTTTGGGGCTAGTGTTAATGGGCTATTCCATCGGTTATCAGCATCTGCTGGTACCTCTGTTATGGTGCCTTCTTGTAGCCACTTATCAATAGCTTCTTGAACAACGGGTTGTTCATTATAAGCAATAGTGTATTGTCTACGGTAGCATATGACATTGTCAGGTGTAGCGATAGAGATAATAGCCTCAGGGAAAGGACACAATGCATCCTTGGGTATTTGGCTATTCCGCTTAAGGCTTGGTTCAATGAGGGAGTTAAAAATCTCTCGCTCTTCTTTTGTCCTAGCCGGCGCTTCATTTGGAGTAGGGTCGTCAACCACTTCTTTCTCTTGTTCTTCTTCTGTTGCATCTCGCCATGTGAATGCCAACCCAGTATACCCGATACCGAAGGCAGCGAAAAGGTTTTTGCCAATGCTAGCAACTTTGCCAGCGGCAAGATTCATCACTTCCAACTCTTGTACGATATGCCGCCCATTATACCAGATATCCAAAGGACGCGTAATGCCAATGCGAGATACTCTTTTGTCAGCTGATGCTAACTGAATGAATCCCTTAACATGTGTATACTTTATTTTATGCTTTTTGCAAAACGAATAGTCAATGGCCGAAAAATTTGCACCATCATCCAAAAGTGCATGTATTCGTTGGCTCTCTATCATTACAGGAATAAGCAGCTCATCCTTTGAATCAAGTTCATTTGACTTACAAGGTAATGCATCATCAGTGTCAGTGTCGACAATGGTTGCACCTCGACTAATTTTAGTCTTAGCAGGTGGCAAATCAGGAAGAGGTTTCAGATTTTTGGCTACTCGAAACTTATTGCATCTGTGGCCCTCATATCGTGGTCGTTCACAATAAATGCAGTTTCGAATATCCTTATTCTTGTTGTAATGCTTGTCGTGACCCTTGTTGTGGAGTTTTCTTTTTGTAGCTGGTTGCATCTCCACGTCTCCTTCGTCCCTGGTGCGCTTGTCATTTCCTTGCTCATCCAATTGCAGACCAGCAACGTATTCGACAATGGTTTCCAGCTTGCAGTTTTTGAGATACGTGGGTCCAAACTTTGTGTTGCAAAGGTTTTGCGCTTGAGTCTTTTTGTCCAACGATGTTAACAAGATGACGGTCATCACTTCATCAAACTTGTCAAAGCCAGCTTCGATTGTTCGTTGATAGAAACGTCTTGCATACGTGCTCAATTTTTCACCATGCTTCTGCTTCATGTGGACAACTGCCTCCTTGCCTCTCAACTGTTGCTCTGGTGTATCGTATTTTTCAACGACCATCTTGCGTACTTGCTTCCAATCGCAATCCGGTTGGTCCTCCAACACACCATCCAGCCAAGTGTTTTGGGCATCATTGAGACACTTGGGAAGTAATCTTTGCCAATGCTTCTTGACATCCAATCCACACGACTTGAGCTCCTTGTTAAAAGCTCCTAGGAACATCTCAGCCGATAGGTGCACCGCCTTGTTTGGATGCCACTTCTCATTTCCAACAATTTGGAGCACTGGTAAGTCTTTGGGCACGTAATGGTCTTCCTTACCTTGTCCCTCCATAGGGCGAAATCCCATGTTGTATTGTCGATTGCGTTGTTCGATTTCTTCCCACGTGTAGAACTCCAATCGGTTTGGGTATCTCTTTTTGCATATCTCACGGAACTTATCAACTCGCTCTTGAGCTGCAGTGAGCTTCTCCAATGCAATTTCTTGGTCCTCATCACCTTTCTCATGTACAGCCGTGGATCATTGAAAAGATAGGGGACCACATTTTATATACTATATATACA
>NW_026695555.1:752-5805 GCF_029851405.1 Lichtheimia ornata | reverse complement strand
AAGCTTGCCAATCCCAGATTTCGCAATGTCGCCACCAGCCAAACTGGTCAGGGGGTCGACCTCTTCGACGACGACGACGACCAAAAAATATTTTTTGGGCTATTTGCGACATTGAACGCGAAACTTGCACACAAGGTGCTGTTGGCCAAGCCGAGCACATTGCTCTAATAAAAACCACACGTCTCATTGTAAAGTTTGGAGATACAGGCACGTTTATGTTTTACCTATGCTGTAAGCGTGATGGAGTTGCTTTTTCCTAGTGGATGGTGTCGGCTGCATTAACGGAAAGTTGAAGAGCTGAGTGAAACCGCACGTGGTGGTTACACAGACACGTCCTTGACAGGTTGCTACACAAATGGATGATGATGATGACTGCCTTTTGTGAAGGTACGTAAGTAAACAGCATCCAATAATGAAGGTGTGTCAAGGTATGCATCACATTTGCATGTAGAAGAAAGTCGAGCTGCATAAACCAATTTGTATATGTAAAAGATACATATACATATTGAACGAGTCACTCATCCTGAAACTCAATGGAGGGATCTCTTCACTTTTTCTCTTCTCAAGCTCATCCCACTTCCCACTCCTCCTTATTGTATCACAAAAGCCGTGTACTTCTTAACCGGACCACCTTTATTATTCCATCTTCGAAGCAATAGTATGCAATCCACAAGCTAGCAACCTCCAACAAGCGTGTAATAAATAAACAATGCTTTACTTCATCTAGCTATCTTGCTATGTACTGTACATTGCCACCACCATCGTCGTAGTCGTCCTCCGTCATCATTTCTACTCGTACTCGTCACCAGTCGTCAATCTCATCCGTCACACCAACATCCAAAAATACACAAGATGAAAAGAATGGGATCTTGCAGGCTTCCTTTTGAATCTCGTTGTCGTCATCATTGTCATTGTTGTAGATGGGGTGATCATCGTAATCGTCGTCTCTACAAATAAGAAAGCAGGCAAGTTAGACCATCTGATATCGGAATGATGACGATTTGGTATACCGTTAGGCGATCCTCTCCAAGGAAGAAAGCAAATCAGAAGGAATTCACAAACCAAACCACCACCATACGAGCAACGTCGGGTTATCCCTTGTTCTTGAGAAAGCACTGCACGAATCACGCAAGGCCAGTTCGATCCATGGCAAGGAAGGACATCACTCACGTAGAGTCCAGGCTCATAGGTGTTCTCATTCATCCTCTCCAAAGAAAGAATGATCCCCAATCCTTCCAATCATTTTCCCACCTCATGAAAAGAAATCCTCAAGGGAAAGAACGAGCCTATCACGGGAAGAGCGTGTTGATTCGCACTGATGTCAACACATTCACGGCCGGGGCGACTACAAGCTGTTGCAAATCCCCTTTTACCTCAACACGGTGACCATGCTCTTCCAAAAACCCATCGTCGTTGTTGACCCATCACCTCAACGCAGGCCTATAGGGCCCTGGGCGCGTTCCAAGAAGCTTTTCCAGCACACTTGGCTAGTGCAGAGCGACGCAGCGGCCACTTGATACAGGCTGGGACTTGAACCCAAAGAGGTGGTGATGATGCCCCCAAGTTGCATTGCCTGACCAAAGAAACTATTCAATTCATTATTAGCACACACGTACAATAAAACGCATCTTTCATCGTTTGTTTCATTGCACTTGCCTTTTCCATATACATGAAATCCCTTTGTTATTGGTTACTGGAAACCGAAAACCATGGTGTGGTAGTGTTGTTGAGCCGAGACAAAACGCCAGACCAGCCAACGTGTTGAGACTAAATTTGCCCTCTATACAAGCTAACACGTCAATGGAACCAGTTCGGCTGCAACATTGGACTCTGAATGTACCTGTTGACACCAAGCGTAAGGCGGGAATAGCAACGAACAAGAGGAAGCAACGATATCGCCATGGCAACAGCCAACCACCCACCACGCTCCATTCCTCAGCATTTGGACACACTCACTCCCTGATAATGCAAGTTCAGAACTACATTAATACCTCACAGCCAACAAGAGCACTTTTTTATAATACATTACCTTAAAAGAGGAGGTTGGCAGGCGTTGAAGAGAACGAATCATCATTTACCAATGATACCATATGCACGTCAACATGTTGGCATCCAATGACAGCTGCATCCATAGCAATCCCAATGCACCAGAAGACATGCAGCTTGCTGAAATATCCCACATACTATAATAATAGAAGAGGAGGTTGATTGGGATTGGAGCTAAAACACGGATCATCCACTATTTACCAATGACAGCCATACGCACGAAAACATGTTGACATTCAAAACCCAAAGAACCAGAAGACAAGTAGCTTGCCGAATAGACCACATACTACAATAAACGAAAGAGGTTGGCAGGCGTTGTGGAAACGAATGGATGACTATTTACCCATGATACCCATGTATGCACGAAAACATGTCGACATCCATTGATAGCTGCATCCGTCAAGAATCCAAAGGGAACAAGACAAGTAGCTCGCTGAATAACCCACATGAAAGAGGGTGTCAGTAGGCAATGAAAGAAAGAATGGATCATGATTTACCAATGACAGCTTCATGCATGAAAACTCCAAAGGACTAGAAGACAAGTAGCTTGCTGAATAGCCCACATACTATAATAAAAGAGAAGGTTGGTAAGCGTGGAAAAGATGAACGGATGACTATTTACCAGTGATAGCCGTACGCAAGAAAACATGTTGGCATCCAATGACAGCTGCACCCATAGAAACCCCAATGCTCCAGAAGATAAGTAACTTGCTGAATAGCCCACATACTATAATAAAAGAGGAGGTTAGCAGGCGTTGAACGGATCACTATTTACCAATGATAGCCATACGCACGAAAACATGTCGACATCCAATGACAGCTGCATCCATAATAACCCAAATAATCAGAAGACAAGTAGCTTGCTGAATAGCCCACATACTACAATAAACGAAGAGGTTGGCAGGCGTTGTAGAATCAAATGGATCACTATTTACCAATGATACCCATGTATGCACGAAATCCTGCTGATATCCAAATCAAGCCGATTCTTTCCAATCGTCCGCTTGCTGATAACACCCGCTACGTTGGCACTCGGGTTGTAAGCGACGGAACAATACTTGATGGGAGTATACAGTGAGAAGGTTGAGTAATACTTGTACCACCAAAGATAGCATACTTACACGATGCCGAGAGCCCTTGCAAGGAGCGAGAACGATCCAATGTGCTGCCCAAGACCACATGCAAATCGAAAAATTATCAATCGAAAAGCCCAAACCAGCATCCTAGCTGCGGAAGGGAGTACACTCAGTGATATAGCCGATATGAATGAGATACCAATCCTTTTTCATTGGGTATGGAATGCAGCTTGACAATGGAGTCCTTGACGAGATGCATGAATGACCTTGGTAACACAAAAGATTTGAACGCGGGCCTTCACTTCTTGTTGATGACATGATCCATTCATAAGGCACGTATAGTTGTAGAGATACATCAAAGGAATTGCCGATAACCAGAACCACCAAGAGATAGAAAGGTTGCTGATATCAAAGATATACAAGTTGTTCCTTGCTGCTGATGTGAGCAATCGATAAGAGAACTTCATTTCAGGACGCCCACCGAATTGCCGATAACGAGAAAACCAGATGATGGGATAAAGCTTGATGGGGAACCAACAATATGGATGCTGTTGCTAGTTGCTAATACAATCCACTCATAAAAGACGTTCATTGGCTGACATTCTCCAGAGAAATCGCCCGTTGCTTGGTAACCAACCACCCGAGACGCAATAAACGTTGACACCACCAAAGACATAAACACTTCCCCAAGGCTGACATGATTCACCTATAAGAGATGCATCATAAACAATTGTCCAACTCATCCAACAATACTTAGCAATCATAGCTGTGATCTTGTAAACTCCAAAGCACCAAAAGACAAACAGCTCTCTGCAATGGTCCCTCTAAATAATGGTAGGCGTTTCAGCAAAGGTCTCTAAAAAGCATCAGAGTCATACATACCTGAATCACGCAATCATCACCCGCAGATTTGGGAACCAAATAGGCCATCAGGATGTAAAGTAATAATCAAAGCGCACAGCCAAAGAAACGTCATTGTACCGGTACTCTCCTGTGGATCGACGCGATGAAGTGCATCAATAGAGATACCCATCTTCTCTCTAAAGGCAAGGAGATCAATAGCCGTAAAATGATGGAGCCGTGCGAACAGAGGATGCATTTTTAAATCCCTGAGGCCGCAACGTGAGTCCCACTGTCCCCGGGCACAACATGTAGAGCTCCACAGGAAAGTGTAGTACAATGACGTCCTTGACGTGCAGCCTTGATAATAATAGTATTGCCGAAAGAGGTTCTGTCACTGTATGGCGTTTGGTAAGTTCACCTGAACCCAAACAACCCCATCATAATGATCACTCTTACCTTGTGGTATTTCTCAATAGCATCAATGCCTCAAATAAAACCGTATCACCATGTCATCCATATTATCTTGCTGCTGTTTCATTGTAAGGCTCGTTAATTAACAGGGTCTGCTTTGTATATCCAATGCCATGCATACCATTGAGCCAACCATACAGCATTCTTGCTTTGAGACCCGTATTCTGTTGCTGCCAGAAGTACCACCATCCAACATGTTCAACCTACCATAAACGCAATGTGAGATAACAAGTAAAACCAACCCACACGCTTTTGTTGTCAGCATACGCAAAAGAAGCAATGTAAAGACGTCTTGAGAACTCTCATTGTGGACAACTCGGTAAGGAAGGCATACGACGCCCTGAACCACGATGTTCACAAGGAATTGCAACCAAATACACCATCCGAAGGCAATACAATAATCAACCTGCAGCGTCAAGGTATGCCACCATATGTACTATACTCTCATTGGATCCTGAAATTGGCATCATAAGAGATATCCACCTTCTCTCTGTAGGCAAGGAAATCAATAGCCGTACTTGGATGGAGGCCGTGTGCACAGCGGATGCATTTTTAAATCCCTGAGGCCGCATCTTGAGTCACACTGTTTCCGGGCCAAAATTCCCCAGGAGAGCACA
>NW_026695555.1:0-652 GCF_029851405.1 Lichtheimia ornata | reverse complement strand
ATCTTGAGTCACACTGTTTCCGGGCCAAAATTCCCCAGGAGAGCACAATACTATACAATGACATCCTCGACGTGCTGATTGATCAAAATAATCGCCCAACCAGAGCCTGACCTAATATTTCTTTCGTAAGCACGCTTGAAGGGACAAATTCCATAATGAACATTTTACCTTGTGGTATTTCTCAATAGCATCTTTGCCTCAAATAAAACCGTATCTCCATGTCATCCATATTGTCTTGCTGCTGTTTCATTGTAAGGCTCGTTAATTCACAGGTTTCGCTTTGTAGATCCAATACCACGCATACCATTGAGCCAACCATACAGCATTCTTGCTTTGAGGTCCGTATCCTGTTGCTGCCAGAGGTACCATCATCCAACTTGTCCAAGCTACAGTAAGTGAAGTGTAAGGTAACAATAACATTCGCTTTTCATGTCGACATACCCATAGTAACAATAGGTTGCGACCCTCCTTGATGACCACCATGGAAAGCATACACACGACACACGATGCCCCCTTTGGATCTTGTATAAACGAGAGAACAGCAAACTACACGTAAACTTTAGTATCTCAATGTCCAACTTGAATAATAAAGTAATGCAGCGATGGAACGTACATGTTGTATTGCAATGGAAGCTTGAGTCATGGGCAGATC
>NW_026695554.1:0-5881 GCF_029851405.1 Lichtheimia ornata | reverse complement strand
GCTTAAAACGGCGTTTTGACGCAATAACAGGCACCTTTTGCTCGACACATTGACAAGGCTGAAACCTATTGATAAACCAAACTACTACTACCTATGGTAAAAATAATGACGTCAAGATCGTTCTTGAAGCCTTACACGTGATGTCCTCTCAACGATCCTTGACGTTCCCCACACACTCCTTTGCTTTTCCCTTTTTAGAACCCCCGACGCCCCGTATCATGCACCAGCACTCCCACGTCACTCCTGTTTATCTTTTTCCCTGTTTCCTTTTTCTTGTTTCCTTTTCGTGGCTTTTCTCTTTACTCATCATTTTTGTTATTCCTTGCTTCTTTCCTGGCCCTCACTACTTTTACCTTCAGCACATTCCACTTTACTTCTTATGTTACCCATTCACACCTTTACATTGACACAGCACAACAGCACCACGATTGCACCACGATTGCACCCTGATTCCACACGTCATCGTCAAGCACCATGTTAACGATTTTATCATCATCATCATCATTCCCTCGGTTGTTTCCGAATGCACCATGATCATGTTTATTATTCAGACACACTATCGTTGTTATCCGACACACTATATGTAAAATCAGACAAGCTAATCGATATGAACACACACACACACACACACACACACGCACACACACACACACACACACACACACACACGTGAATGCCATCTTTATCATTGTCGTTATCATTGTATCTCTCAATCTAGTATAAATTAACCCAATTGTTAAATAAAGAATCAGCAGCTTTGAAGTGAATTGAAAGATTGGATTGTTTCCATTGCTGGTCGCTGACTGTTGTGCGAATTAGAAACCCCTTTTTCCTTTAGACTCTTCATTGATACTCTCGATTGTACCCTTGAACCCCTCCCTTTGATTATCTTTTCGTGTGATCATTGCAGGTTGTTATTACAGTCTACTTTGGTCATTGTTCATTTTACTTTTATTTGATATTCATTGTATTTCTATTTGCCGGTGGAGTCTTTCTATCTTTTACACACACAAACCCTTTACTTACCTCCCCGGATATTCGTATATTACCTTTAGCACCGCACGTGTCAGATTGGTGTCAGCAAGGTGGAAAACATGTCAGCAGAACAAGCGCGTGCCGTGCCATCAAACATGCAATCAGAATTGAAACACAAGCGTCAACTATACAAGTTCTTATCCGAACCCAAGGACTTCCATGGCACTTCCGATCGTAATCCCTTGAGTTGGTTACGCCATTTGGATCGCATTCGACGAGGACTTGAATTGAAGGACGAAGAAATCTTGCTTGTTGCATCCACCCACTTCCAAGGTCAAGCTGAACTTTGGTGGGATACCGTTGAGGATGAAGTCAAGACATGGATGCAATTTAAAGAGGCCTTTCGTAAACAATTCGCTGAATCCTTGCAAGATCGATGGTGGTCAGAGTTGGAAACCATGGAACAAGAGGATGATCAATCGGTGGATGATGTTGCGTTGTCGATTCAAGAATTATGTCGTCTACTCGATATCAAGGATAAAAACTACCACATTCGTTGCCTGTTACGTGCTCTGAAACCTGAAATTGGATTTGAGCTTGAGAAAAGTGGTGTCACTGCCGACTGGGATAAGGTGATCAAGGCTGCTCGCCAAGTGGAAGTTGTTATGAACAAGTACAGCAAGTCTGGATTTTCTGTTCCCACCAAGCATACCACCAGCATTGCTTCGACAAGGAGCTCATCTTCCAAGAATAGTGAAAAGGATGCCAAAAGTGATTATGATGTCGCAAGTATCGGAAGCTCCCTCGATGAATTGGTTTCCGGTATGCGTGCATTAAAGATCAATCTTGTGGACAAGCCTCCAAGGACCAAACCACCAGCTCGAGGACCAATTCGCTGTTTCCTTCGCCATCAAGAAGGACACAAGTCATATGAGTGTCCTGAGAACAAGCCGGGAAAAGTGAACGGGCACCAATGAATGGAGGTATTGGTGCCGACAAAGTAAAATCCTCCTCACTTGATAAGCAAGACCATGAAGAATCCAAGCCGGGTGACGTCAATTTGTGGAGAACGAAGAAGCTGTTGAAGTCATGAATGCCCATAAGAGAACGGCTGATGATGCTTCGTTGTCCAACCATGGCATGGATAAAGGCAAGAGACCCGCAAGAGCTGTGGCATCCCAATCACAACCCATGGATATTGAACCAGTCAATCAAGGCACTCGACAAGGTAAAACAATGAGACCACGCAAACGTGCTCCTCCAAGGCGACTAGTGGTGAACACGCCAAAAAGAGACATTTGGCGAAGATTGGGCCAACTTGATGCAGGGTTGACTATGGCTCAATGGATTTCCTTGGATAAGAATGCTTATCGTGATTTGCGTGATGGTCTCAGATACCTCTATGGCCGCAAGCCCAAATCCGAAAGCCGCAAGTCCCCAGGCCAAGTGAACAATATGGAAATCGACATTGGTGCTGATGATGAAGAAGGATGGTCTACTGAGTCGGAGTGGTCCGAGGCAGATACAGAATCAATATATAGTGCAAGCTCCCTTGATACCGATGATACTCATCTTGATTATCCTTACGATTTCTCTACTCTTCAAAAGAGCAAGCCAATGAAAGCACCAATCGTCATTAATGGTGAAGTGATTGAAGCAATGTTCGATACGGGAGCTAGCGTCTCTGTGATTTCCAAGCCTTTAGCAGAGAAACTGGGACTGGAGCCGAATGGTGATTGCTTGCCGTTGTCTACTCTAGGACAAACATCAGCTGGTGTAGGAAAAGTTACGACTCACGTACCTAGGATCATTGAAAAGATAGGGGACCACATTTTATATACTATATATACATAAATATACGTAGCTAAATAAGGAAACTGGGCTTTAAATAAAACCCGACATGGTAACTGCATGCTCCGAAACGATCTAAAACAATCTCAAAAAGCAGTCACATAAGAAATTGATGCCCAATTTTGTACCTAAAGAAGGCTAAACCAAAGCTATACACTTGAGGGACCATGGCTTATTCGTCGACACTTCTATCAGCTTTTCATACCACTGCTAATGCTGTAGATGAAAAGAGCAAGTCCAAAAACCTTGTAGATGATGAGAAAAACACACCCAACTTTGACCTTCATTTTCTCGACAGCCAATTGCCTAAATGACTTGCCAACCATTGTCGGTGGTGATATAGAGTCGTAGTATTTTGGTGAAAGTGCCAAAATCGCAATACAGGCTTTGACCACTTCTATTTTTGGCGCTTGCGTGGGTCACCAGACCGAAATGTGAGGAGGTTGCCAGTTCGAAAGTTTGGTTTAATGGTCAACATCCTTCTCTGTTGACCGAGGGGTATGGGTTCGATTCCCGGGGAGTACCTTTTTACCATAAGTGATGTTGTCGTAGGTCATGTGACCACGTGACCTAGCTTTTGCTCGTCCCTTCTAGAACCCTTTTCCTTTTGATGCTGGCAATTGCTAGAAGCCCTTTACTAGCATCTTCCACATCATTCATAGAATCCATACATTGAACATATATATATCGTGAACATCCTTAGCAATAAAAGATCATCACTTATCATAGCAACACCAAAAGTTATATCATTGGCCACTGATCTAATCAGCCATACGATAACGACAATTGGTAGCTGATGACTTTTAATCATCCATCGCCTTTGAACAATCGAGCTTTTCAAGAATATCGTGAACCAATCCCGGAACCTATTGAATTATCTGACGACGAATCTCAAGTTACAAATCGACAACCGTTTATTATGGAAGGCATTGAACAAGAACAACGACAAGGACAAGGACAAGGACAAGGACAAGGACAAGATATGAATACGGCTATTTTGACTGCATTGACCCAACTGCTCAAGAACTAGGAGAACCAAAGAGGCCCAATGTTTAGACCCAAGCTACGAGAACCGGACACTTACCAGGGAACAAGAACCCCACATGCTGCTGAAAGCTGGCTACGATCTGTACAACGTTATGCTGATGTGACTGGAATGGATGAAGTTGACCGAGTCCAATATGCCATCAATCTTTTTCGAGGAGATGCTGACACATGGTGGCGTACAAGAGAAATTGTTGGACACGATGCAAGCACTTGGATTGATTTCTGCAAGCTGGTACTAGACGAATTTCGACCTCGCAATGCCAAACAGACTGCACGTGATCGATTGGCTGCATTGACACAAACTGGCACCGTTGAAGAATATGTGAACGACTTCCGCAACCTTTGGCTCGAAATTCCAACAATGACTGATGATGAAGCTTTGGACCGTTTTGTACGAGGATTGGCTGAAAACGTTCAAGTCTATGTACGCACCCAATTCCCGACCACAACTGCACAAGCTGAAAGAATCGCATTCGCCTACGAAGGAGCCATGTCGTTACACCAAAATGCTGCCGACAAGATGACAAGACTTGAACCTCCACGACAACCATCTCGGGATGTTGAATACATGGATTTGGATGCTGTACAAACAAGATATCGACGTAATGATTGGCGCACACCAAGAACCTTCAGTCGTCGTGACAACCGCATGAATCAAGAACCACCTCGTTGCTACAATTGTGGAGGCCTTGGTCATCTACAACGTTCTTGCCCATCCAACTTACCTGGTGAATGGCGTTATCGACCTGCTTCTCAACGACCTGGCAACAAGCATTTAAAAGACGAGGCGCGACGTATGTAAAGGAGTCATCGTCGCGCACAAACATCAATCAGCAAAACTCCTTGAATGCAACCACCACCACTACTCAGCAAGTACCTGAAGGCCGGCTCATTGATCTCACCGAGGAACCCGATTTTGGAAATGTCAACCCGACACCTGAGCTAGATTTGGATGTCAATCATTTGAAGGAACTCAACGCAATAAAGGAATCTGATTTGCCCTTGTATTCAATGGTCTGCAATGGAACACCTGTTACTGTTTTGCTCGATACTGGTGCTAGTACATCTTACCACCTACTTTCCAAAAGATGATGAATTCAATCCTTGGTGATTTCCTCGACAAGTTTGCCCTGGTTTACCTTGACGACATCCTTATCTTCAGCCGTACCAAAGAAGACCATCTCAAGCATGTTCGAATGGTGTTGGATCGTTTGCGAGCCCATAAGCTATACGCCAATCTCAAGAAGTGCGAGTTCAACAAGACTGAATTGGAGTTTGTCGGCTTCCAAGTGAGTGCTCAAGGTATCCTGCCATCCAAGTCCAAGGTCAAGGCGATTCAAGAGTGGCCCATTCCCACCAATGTTCAAGAGGTGCGGCAGTTTATCGGTTTGGCGTCTCATTATAGGCGATTCATTCGTGGCTTCTCAACGATTGCTGCACCACTCACGGACTTGACAAAGGGAAGTGGGAGCAAGACGCGTTTGATTGAATGGACACCTGAGTGTCAATCGGCATTCGAAGAGATTCAGTCACGCATGATTCAAGCACCCACCTTGGTACCACCCAATGCAGCAAGGCCCTTTGTGATCGAAACGGATGCATCCGATTTTGGTGTTGGCGCTGTTCTTTTGCAAGAAGGTGACGATGGTGAATTGCATCCTTTGGCTTTTGAATCCAAGAAGCTTTCGTCAGCGGAGCGCAATTATCCCGCACAAGAAAGAGAGCTGCTGGGTATCTTGCATGCGTTACGTTCTTGGAGATGTTTCATTGAAGGTCGCTCTTACAAGGTGTATACGGATCATCATCCACTCAAGTATTTCAGGTCTCAACGCAAGCCCACACCTCGTTTGACTCGATGGATTGCTGAAATGGAGCTGTATGATCCCGATATCCAATACAAGCCTGGCAAAGACAATCATGTACCTGATATCCTTTCTCGACGTGATGGTGCTCATTGTCTTACCAATGAATCGGATATGGAGCCTGAGTATCTTTATGCAACACGCGC
>NW_026695553.1:0-5981 GCF_029851405.1 Lichtheimia ornata | reverse complement strand
TTGTTGTAAGTGCCCTGATTGATAGTGGTGCTACATGTTCATATGTCTCGTCACACGTGGTCATGGGTCAAACTCGAAGGAAGGTGCCTGGTCGTGCTGTTGAAACTGCTGGTGGACACACATTGTCGATTGATGAACAAGTGACGTTGGTGTTGGATGCTGCGGGGTACAAGCACAGCGTCGATGCCTTTGTGTTGGATACCAAGTTTGACGTTATCCTCGGACGCGACTGGTTGAAAGCTGTGAATCCAATACCAGCATGGGATGTCGACACTTGGCAAATCAACAAGAATGGTCATCAGTATTTGCTTCGTCCCAAACATGAACGCACCTTTCCCGATTTGGCCTACCTACTTTCGGATCGGCAACTACAACGACATGATCGCCTCAAAAGGATCTCCGAGTTCTATCTTTGCTATGTCAAGCCCTCCGAAAACGTTGACAAGGAGTCTATTGATGCATTGCTCAATGAGTTCAAGGACGTGTTTCAAGACCGTTTGCCTGGTTTACCTCGTGAACGGGATGTAGCACATATCATTGACACTGGAGATGCCGAACCAATCAATCGACCACCCTTCAAGATGAGCCCTTTGGAGCTGGACGAGTTGCGCAAACAACTAAAAGAATTGTTAGACTTACGTCTAATTCGCCCTAGCACATCACCTTGGGGGGCACCTGTTCTTTTTGTGCGCAAGAAGTCCGGTGAATTACGCATGTGTATCGATTATCGCGCCATCAACCAAGTTACTCGACGTCATGGTCATCCTTTGCCTCGAATCGATGAATGCTTGGAACGTCTCAGTGGTGCCCAATACTTCACAAGTCTCGATTTGAAAAGTGGATATCATCAACTGCGTATTCGTGATCAAGATGTTCCCAAGACAGCGTTCAACACTCGTTATGGCTCTTATGAATGGCTGGTAGTTCCTTTTGGTCTTCGCAATTCGCCTGCTCTATTCCAGTCCACTATGAATAGAGTGCTCAATGACTTCCTTGATGACTTTGTGATGGTATACCTGGATGATATCTTGATCTACAGCAAGACCAAGGCCGATCACGAGGTGCATGTTCGCAAGGTGTTGCAATGTCTGAGGGATGAGGAGTTGATTGCCAATCTTCGCAAGTGTGAATTCTACAAGACCGAGTTGGAGTTTCTTGGCTTTCAAGTATCTGGAGCGGGAACCTTACCTTCACCAAGCAAGGTCAAGGCGATTCAAGAATGGCCTGTGCCCACCAATGTGCAAGAAGTGAGACAATTCGTTGGTCTTGGATCGCACTATCGTCGTTTCATTCAAGACTTTGCTGCATTGGCGTCTCCATTAACGGACTTGACGAAAGGAACGGGAACCAAGAAACGAGCAATTGTTTGGTCTGAAGAGTGCCAACGCGCTTTTGACGAGATCAAAGCCCGCATTTCCCAAGCCCCTATTTTGTCACCACCAAATCCGCACAAGCCATACATCATCGAGACAGATGCTTGTGATTATGGTGTGGGAGCAGTGCTATTACAAGAAGGACCCGATGGCGTAAAGCACCCGATTGCGTTCGAATCCAAGAAGTTATCCGATGAAGAACGATCTTATCCAGCACAAGAAAGGGAGATGCTTGCTATCCTTCATGCATTGAGAGCTTGGCGGTGTTTCATTGAAGGACGTCCTTATACGGTTTTCTCTGATCACAACCCACTCAAGTATTTCCGGACACAAGTTAAGCCTACGCCTCGTCTCACACGTTGGATGGCGGAAATTGAGTTGTATGATCCCACCATTTTGTACAAGCCTGGCAAGGAAAACTGTGTCCCGGATTTACTTTCAAGGCGTGATGGGTCCCGAATGTGTCACCAATGAATCAAGTATGGAGCCACAATATCTTTATGCTGTCAAGTCGGTGCAAGAATCGGATTGGCCCAAATTTTATGCAATGCCGGAAGACAAATGGCCCACAACATACAAGGATCTTCTCCTCAAGCACAAGGACAAATTCGTGGTGCGTGACAACCAGGTGTTCAGGATGGTGCGTGTTGGTGACAAGGAAGAAGAACGACGTTACGTTTTGTTTGCTCGGCGTGCCGATCTTGTACGTGATTTTCACTACTCGGTTGGTCATGCTGGTAAAACAACCGTTGTTGATCTTATGGTGAAGCGTTGGTGGTGGCCTAACATGCGAACCGATATTCAAGAATGGTTAGCTTCATGTGCCGAATGCCAATTAGCTGCAAATGCTGACCGCAAGACCCATAATGCTCCTATGGCCCCTTTGGATGTTCCCTCTCCTTTCTCTCGTTGGCATTTGGATTTTGTTGGCGAATTACCTACAACTAAGAATGGCAATCGTTGGCTCCTTGTTGCAGTGGATTATGCCACAAATTGGTGTTGTGCACGTGCTGTTCCTATTGCGTCTGGTGAAGCGATTGCTAATTTCATTTACGAAGACTTGGTGCTACCTTTTGGCTGTATGAATGAAATTTTGACCGATCGTGGATCCAACTTCATGTCAAAGGTGTTGGCTGACTATTTGGGTCGACTCAAGGTTAAGCACAAGCTCACTTCAGCTTTTCATCCTCGCACCAATGCCAAGGCAGAACGCACCAATGGTATCTTGAAGCAAATGATCCGCAAGTATGTCCATGGGGAAATCCATCGTTGGGATGAATTTGTACAGCCTGCTCTTTTTTCTTGTCGTGTTCGCAAACACCGTACCACTGGTTTCAGTCCCTTTTTCCTGGTATATGGTCAAGAACCCCAACTTCCTGGTGATCATTTAAGGCCATTTGTTCTCTCGCATTTGGATGATTCTGATACCACTTTGGAACAAGCCGCTCAAGGCCGTGTGCCTGCTGTTCGTGAATTACGTAAAGTACGTGCCATTGCTGAACAACGCTTGAAGGATAACGCTGCACGTGACAAGACTCGTTGGGATGCCCATATGAAACCTCAAGTCTTTGCTGTTGGTGACCATGTACTCATGCGACATGAAAACAAGTTCAGCTTGGAATACAACTGGAAGGGTCCTTATCGTATCATTGCTCGTCACCTGGATACCCACATCTACCAACTTCAAGACATGAACGGCAACAAGTACGCTTCTTGGGTCCACACAGATCGCCTTCAGCCAATCCACATCAAGTCCTCTATCAACAACGTTCCTTGGTATGACCCCACCACTTCACGTGCTCAAGCCCGTCAACAAGCTTCACTCAATGCACAATCCTCGTGATTTTTTTTTCTCTCTCTCTCTTCTCTCTCTTTTCTTCTTGTCGAGGACGACATCTATTCTGGAGAGGGGGTATTGTCGTATCACTCTTTTGTTACACGTGATCTTCGCTACTTCTTTTGTTACACACTGCTTCGCAGCAGCTTTATTGCTGCGCACATCTTTACTGCGCATGCTGCGCAACACTTGTATCATCATCCATCATCATGCTGCGCATACTGCGCCTATCTTTTAGAATAGTATAAATATCCCTTTCTCTTGTATGAATAAACCATATCTTATATTCTTATCTTCAATCAGCAAAAAGCTTCATTCGTCTATTCTTTATTCTGGCCATTGGATTACCAGCACAGATTCGAATACGACATTTGGTAGCTGATGCAAAGTTTCGATTCATCAAACAACAACCCGTACAAGAACAGACCCAGTTTTCAAGGATATCGTGTGCAAGATAGCGATTCAGAAGAAGAAATTACGACAAGACAAGAGCCCAGTTTTATTGAAGAACAGATTACTATGGAACAAGGACAAGCACAAGCGCAACGTACACCTACCGTGGAAGAGCAAATGGTGATGCTCATGGCAGGAATGCAAAGACTTCTACAACAACAACAAGGCAATACCACTTCAAGCAGCTTCACAAGACCCAAACTTCCAGAGCCGGATACTTACCATGGTGATCGTTCCCCAGGTGCTATTGAGAGTTGGATTCGTACAATGGAGCGTTACCTACAATTGACGTCTTTGGATGATCATGAGTGGGTACCATTTGCAGTCATGAAGTTACGAGATGAAGCAGAAGAATGGTGGCAACAACGAACATCTTATGGCTCCGCCATATCCGATTGGCCTGATTTTCGAAAGGAAATCATTGTTGAGTTTCGACCGTTGAACGCCACTCAACAAGCTCGCGACAAGTTGGCTGTGTTGCACCAAACCGGCACCGTTATCGATTATGTTGCACAATTTCGTGGCGTACGTATCCAGATCCCGACCATGACTGATGAGGAAGCACTCGATCGCTTTACAAGGGGACTTCAAGATGACATTCGTGCACATGTGGTGACCCGGTTCCCTTCAACATCAGCAGAAGCTCAACGCATGGCATTGGCTTATGAAAGTGCACGCAACATTCGTCATGAGTTGTTGTCCAACACAACACCTCCTCGTCAAGATACACGACCTCCTGAATACTTGCGTTCTGATGGTGTCGCACCTATGGATCTTGATGTCATTCGCAACCGCCCTTTTCAACAAAGATGGCGCAACAATGGTGGACAGCCAGGCTTTCGGTCTTATCACCCAACAAGTAGCATGCATGACAAACAATGTTACAATTGTGGTGGTATGGGCCATGTCGCTCGTTTGTGTCCATCACAACCCAATTCGTCTTCTCGTGGTGCTGGTCGTGGTCAACAAGCTGGCGATTTAAAAGGCAAAGCGCGGAAGGAGTGAAGAGATCCTTACCGCGCTCTCAAGAATCTCTTCACATGGTGCAGCAAGATTCGCAAGTCCCAGAAGCAACGCTTATCGATTTGGATGACAAGGATGATCAAGATTCTCAACCGGTGACAACTAGTAGCATAGACCACAATGCCGTTAATCAGGATCAAGCTTACATTGACGCCTTGTATTCAATAAAAGAGACTGAGTTACCTTTGTATTCTATTGTTTGCAATGGTGTTGTTGTAAGTGCCCTGATTGATAGTGGTGCTACATGTTCATATGTCTCGTCACACGTGGTCATGGGTCAAACTCGAAGGAAGGTGCCTGGTCGTGCTGTTGAAACTGCTGGTGGACACACATTGTCGATTGATGAACAAGTGACGTTGGTGTTGGATGCTGCGGGGTACAAGCACAGCGTCGATGCCTTTGTGTTGGATACCAAGTTTGACGTTATCCTCGGACGCGACTGGTTGAAAGCTGTGAATCCAATACCAGCATGGGATGTCGACACTTGGCAAATCAACAAGAATGGTCATCAGTATTTGCTTCGTCCCAAACATGAACGCACCTTTCCCGATTTGGCCTACCTACTTTCGGATCGGCAACTACAACGACATGATCGCCTCAAAAGGATCTCCGAGTTCTATCTTTGCTATGTCAAGCCCCCCGAAAACGTTGACAAGGAGTCTATTGATGCATTGCTCAATGAGTTCAAGGACGTGTTTCAAGACCGTTTGCCTGGTTTACCTCGTGAACGGGATGTAGCACATATCATTGACACTGGAGATGCCGAACCAATCAATCGACCACCCTTCAAGATGAGCCCTTTGGAGCTGGACGAGTTGCGCAAACAACTAAAAGAATTGTTAGACTTACGTCTAATTCGCCCTAGCACATCACCTTGGGGGGCACCTGTTCTTTTTGTGCGCAAGAAGTCCGGTGAATTACGCATGTGTATCGATTATCGCGCCATCAACCAAGTTACTCGACGTCATGGTCATCCTTTGCCTCGAATCGATGAATGCTTGGAACGTCTCAGTGGTGCCCAATACTTCACAAGTCTCGATTTGAAAAGTGGATATCATCAACTGCGTATTCGTGATCAAGATGTTCCCAAGACAGCGTTCAACACTCGTTATGGCTCTTATGAATGGCTGGTAGTTCCTTTTGGTCTTCGCAATTCGCCTGCTCTATTCCAGTCCACTATGAATAGAGTGCTCAATGACTTCCTTGATGACTTTGTGATGGTATACCTGGATGATATCTTGATCTACAGCAAGACCAAGGCCGATCACGAGGTGCATGTTCGCAAGGTGTTGCAA
>NW_026695552.1:3105-6115 GCF_029851405.1 Lichtheimia ornata | reverse complement strand
ATTTCCAATGAAAAACGATTGCCATTCACATCGCTCTTTAGCCATATGTACGTCACTCCGCAGCTAGGATCTGGTTTGAGCTTTTCGATGCACAATGCTTTCTCGATTTGCATGTGGTCTTGGGCAGCAAGGATTGTCTCGTTGTCTCTCTTTGTAAGGGCTCTTCGGCATCATGTAAGTATGTTATCTTTGGTGGTATCAATATTACTCAATCTTCTCACTGCATATGCCCATAAAGTATCGTTCCATCGCTTTCAAGCCGAGTGCCACCGTAGCGGGCCTTATCAACAAGCGGACGATTGCAAAGAATCGGCTTGATTTGGATATCAGCAGGATTTCGTGCATATGGCTATCATTGGTAAATAGAGGATGATCCGTTTTTTGGCTCCAATCCCAACCAACATCCTCTTTTATTATAGTGTGCGGACTATTCAGCAATCTGCTTGTCTTCTGGTTCTTTGGGATTTTCATGGATGAAACTGTCATTGAATGTCGACATGTTTTCGTGCGTATGGCTATCATTGGTAAATAGTGATCCGTTCTCTTCTTCAACGCCTGCTAACCTCCTCTTTTATTATAGTATGTGGGATATTCAGCAAGCTACTTGTCTTCTGGTGCATTGGGATTTCTATGGATGCAGCTGTCATTGGATGCCAACATGTTGACGTGCATATGGCTATCATTGGTAAATGATGATCCCTTTTTTGCTACAACCCCAACCAACCTCCCCTTTTATTATAGTATGTGTGCTATTCAGCAAGCTACTTGTCTTCTGGTGCATTGGGATTATCATGGATGAAGCTGCCATTGGTAAATAGCGATCCATTCTTTCTTTCAACGCCTACTAACACCCTCTTTCATGTGGGTTATTCAGCGAGATACTTGTCTTGTTCCCTTTGGATGCTTGATTGATGCAGCTATCATTGGATGTCGACAGGGTTTTTTTCATATGGCTTTCATTGGTAAATAGTGGATGATCCGTTTTTGGGCTCCAATTCCAACCAACCCCCTCTTTTATTATAGTATGTGTGCTATTCAGCAAGCTACTTGTCTTCTGGTGCATTGGAATATTCATGGATGCAGCTATCATTGCTAAGTATCGTTCTATGGATTCGAGTCAAAGAGCAACGTTGACAGCATCCTTCAGTGTCAGCTTGCCTATTACATCGTTCGATGGTTTTCGTTACTGTACCACCTATTGGATACTTCCTTGATAAGCATCTGCAGCGGCAAGGCAACAAGTTCTATACCTTTTGGTGTCGCCAAGTTTTGTCTCGTCGTATTGTGGTCCTAGTTGTTGACAACCCTTTCAATGGATATCCTGCTATGCATGCCTGTTATCGGTGGACCATATCAGCTACAAGCAAGAAGCAGCAATGAGCAACAGAGCCCGCATCTTTAGTGTCAACAACATTTACTTGATCCTCTGGTGGTTCTCGTTATTGGCAAATTGATTTCAATAGCCCTCTTCACCGCACGTATCTTATGGATGTATCACATCAGCAACAAACAACAATGTTACGTGTCCTTTTGGTGCTGTCAAGGTGTATCCATCTCTCATGGCATTCATCATCAAGTATCGCTTGGCGAAACGGCTATCAGAATTGGTCACTGTGTCGACATCTCTACAGCAAGGAAATGTGTTCTGATTACTGGGTGGCATCAAACATCGTGGATTCTCATATGACACTGGCTAAGTATTGCTACCATTACCTCAAAGATAAATTAGTGATATGCAGTTTTATAGGCCCATCGTTCCATCAAGCTATAACTTCGCGTGCTCTTTGGTGCCATCAAAGTCTCTCCTTACAGCTGTCAATGGCGAAATCCTATTGAATTGGAAGACGAAGATCAACATTTGAATTTGGGTGGGTGTCTCAGAAGCAAGCAAGCGATCTCTATCTTATAGTTGTGGTTGTCAAGGATACCGTTTCCATGGTTTTGGAAATCAGCTACCTGCAAGTCGTCTCTTTATCGGTGGATCTTCAGAGCAATGTTTTTATCGGTGACATGGCGGATCCCCTTCCTCAAGAACTTGTATGGATACCTTGGGCGTCCTCTTGGCTTCTCGCGTATGCTTTTCATCAAGACCGGATTTATTTGCTGCAGTGCATGATGTGTCTCTGATGACGCCTACCCAAGAAGGTCGCTTGAGGACAGCAACTACTGATATGGCGGATGTTTATTTGCTATGGGTAGAACGGGATGGTGCCTTGCTCTTTTGAGTAACGCATCGTTGGCAGCTATGATTTACATGCGACAGTGTGGTCAGCCCTATCATGGCCCTATCAATTGCATTTGAGGATTGCTGCCTTAGCCGTTGGAAGTTAGACTGTTCGTCAGTGTCCTTGTGGTAGATATGGGATCATGTATTGCTTTTCGCTCTTATGGGTCGGCTTCTGTGGGCGTGGGATGCTATCCTTTTATCAGACCGAACATGTTGGCTCGAGCAGCACCTATAGAAGATGCTGTTGTTTACAATGGCAGCCCCCGTTATCCGGCTTGGTGCACCGTAGGGGAGAGGGTGACGGCAAAGCCTTCGCGTGGCCATCCTTGTCAGTACATGGGTTTCCATGGAAGCTAATTTGCCACCTTATCATTTATATATTTATTACGCATTCATGAGCATCACTAACATATCAAAGACCCCACATTTCATTGTAAAGTTTGGAGATACAGACAAGTTTATGTTTTACCTATGCTGTAAGCGTGATGGAGTTACTTTTTCCTAGTGGATGGTGTCGGCTGCATTAACGGAAAGATGAAGACCTGAGTGAAACGGTGAAATAAAGGAAACGGAACGTGCCCAGCAGCAAGGCCTGAATGTGTATACCCTGCCATATGAGTCGAGGTGTCCATGTACAAAGTCATCTATCTACTATCAAGCACCCTTTGGTGCACAACTGCTATTAGGGATGACTCGAAAGGTCTCAACAAATACACACGTAAAGAGATACAATGACGGGAAAGATATGATATGGAACAGGGGAGGAAACAGAGATGATGTATG
>NW_026695552.1:0-3005 GCF_029851405.1 Lichtheimia ornata | reverse complement strand
CATTTTGGGCTGCTTCATCACATGCTGGGCTGTCATCCTTCACTACAACGGCACGCGGTGGTTACACAGACACGCCCTTGACAGGTTGCTGCACAAATGGATGATGATGATGATGATTTGCCTTTTGTGAAGGTACGTAAGTAAGCAGCATCCAATAATGAAGGTGTGTCAAGGTATGTATCACATTTGCATGTAGAAGAAAGTCGAGCTGCATAAACCAATTTGTATATACATATTGAATGAGGAGTCACTCATCCTGAAACTCAATGGAGGGATCTCTTCACTTTTTCTCTTCTCAAGCTCATCCCACTTCCCACTCCTCCTTATTGTGTCACAAAAGCCATGTACTTCTTGCATGATCGATAACCGGACCACCTTTATTATTCCATCTTCGAAGCAATAGTATGTTATCCCCAAGCTAGCAACCTCCAACAAGCGTGTAATAAATAAACAATGCTTTATTTCATCTGGCTATCTTGCTACTGTACATTGCTACCACCATCGTCGTAGTCGTCCTCCGTCATCATTCGTACTCGTACTCGTCACCAGTCGTCAATCTCATCCGTCACACCAAATCCAAAAATACACAAGTTGAAAAGAATGGGATCTTGCAGGCTTCCTTTTGAATCTCGTTGTCGTCACCATTGTCATTGTTGTAGATGGGGTGATCATCGTAATCGTCATTGTTGTGAATGTCGTTATCATCGTAATCGCCATTGTTGTGTATGTGGTAATCATGGTAATCGTCGTCTCTATAATCAGAAAGCAAGCAAGTTAGACCATATGATGCCGGGAATGATGACGATTTGGTATACCGTTAGGCGATCCTCTCCAAGGAAGAAAGCAAATCAGAAGGAATTCACAAACCAAATCACCACCATACGAGCAACGTCGGACGATCCCTTGTTCTTGAGAAAGCACTGCACGAATCACGCAAGGCCAGTTCGATCCATGGCAAGGAAGGACTCACTTACGTAGAGTCCAGGCTCATAGTTGTCCTCATTCATCCTCTCCAAAGAAAGAATGATCCCCAATCCTTCCAATCATTTTCCCACCTCATGAAAAGAAATCCTCAAGGGAAAGAACGAGCCTATCACGAGAAGAGCATGTTGATTCGCACTGATGTCAACACATTCACGGCCGGGGCGACTACAAGCTGCTGCAAATCCCCTTTTACCTCAACACGGTGACCATGCTCTTCCAAAAACCCATCGTCGTCGACCCATCAACTCAACGCAGGCCTGTAGAGCCCTGGACGCGTTCCAAGAAGCTTTTCCAGCACACTTGGCTAGTGCAGAGCGACGCAGCGGCCACTTGATACAGGCTGGGACTTGAACCCAAAGAGATGATGATGATGCCCCAAGTTGCATTGCCTGACCAAAGAAAGCTATTCAATTCATTATTAGCACACACGTACAATAAAACGCCCCTTTTCATTGTTTGTTTCATTGCACTTGCCTTTTCCATAGATATAAAGATCCTTTGCTGCTGATTGTTAGAAACCGAAAACCATGGTGTAGTGTTGTTGAGCCGAAACAGAACGCCAAACCAGCCAACGTCTTGAAACTAAACTTGACCCCTATATAAGCTAACACGTCAATGGAACCAGTTCGGCTGCAACATTGGACTCTCAATGTACCTGTTGACACCAAGCGTATAGCGGGAATAGCAACGAACAAGAGGAAGCAACAATATCGCCATGGCAACCACCAACCACCAACCACGCTCATTCCTCAGCACTTGAACACACTCACTCTCCCTGACAATGCATGTTCAGAACTACATTAATACCTCACAACCAGCAAGAGCACTCTTCTATAATACATTACCTTGATCGGGATGTCGTGAATGGAATAAGGAAAGGTGGGAGAAAGAGAAGAGAAGCGTTGTCTCAAGTCGTGGAGCTGCTGTCCCCCAAGTTTAAATCCCCCTACTGCTATTACACTGAGGCCACTCAATGACCCCACACACACCCATCCACCCATCGTCATCATCACCCTCACGATAGACAACAGGTACACGTAATAAAAGAAATGATCCTCACGTATAGCAAAAGTGTGTGTGCCATTTTACACTTTACAATGATGATCCAACAACAGCCATTGCCTTTACTACCAGGTTACCTCGAATCAAGGAAGTTAAATGACGGGCATGCTGGGCTGGAGCAGGAAAATCGTTCGTATGCATTGGATTGGACAACAAAGGTGAATGGGAGGAATGAACTATTAGCTGGCAGTTTACAAATAACTTTGCAAAATGATTTTTCTCATATTGGGCGATACTTCTGTGTTTGAGCGTTTTTCAGTCAAATCCTCTCGGATCAAGAAAGTTGAAGGATGGGCATGCTGGGCTGGAGCAGGAGAATCGTTTACATGCATTGGATTGGGAAAAAAAGATGATTGGGAGGAATGGGCTATCAAGTGGCAGTTTACAAATAACTTACCAATTTGATTCTCCTGATATTGGATGATGTTTCTGTGTTTGAGCATTTTTCAGTCAAATCTCATCGGATCAAGAAAGTTGAATGATGGGCATGCTGGGCTTGATCAGGGCAATCGTTCGTATGCATTGGATTGGACAACAATGGAGAATGGGAGGACTAAGGAGGTTATTAGCTGGCATTTTGAACTACTCCTAAATAGTGTACAAGAATCATGCATCGCCTGTGCTGAATGACTCAAGTTACACAAACACGCCCTCTGCATCTTTTGCTCTATTACAGTCATACTACTTTACATTAACCAAAGACCACTTCTCATATAGCATCACGCTTACAACATAGTAAAAACATAAAGACGTCTGTATCTCTAAACTTTACAATCAAACGTGGGGTTTTGAATAGAGCAATGTGCTCGGCTTGACCAACTGCACCTTGGGTGCAAGTTTCACGATCAAGCTTGCCAATCCCAGATTTCGCAATGTCGCCACCAGCCAAACTGGATCCAGGAGTCGACCTCTTGAAACTTTTTTCGACGACCAAAAAATATTTTTTGGGCTAGTTGCGA
>NW_026695551.1:0-6346 GCF_029851405.1 Lichtheimia ornata | reverse complement strand
TACACCCGATACTAGAATTAAGATATAAAAGCATTGGAGCATCGTCTTCAGAACAAACATCAATCTCAAAGAGACTCATTTTTCGTGTTCCTTTGTTTTATTTTTTATCATTCATCTTCATTCAGCACAATGCGCATTGGGAATCCTCCAACCTTTTCTGGTGCTGTCAAAGATGTGTCGAATTTTATCTCTCATGTCAAGTTGGTCACCCTGATGTATCCCAGAAAATTTCCGAACGATCTTACCAAGCTGTTGTACATGTGCTCGTATATGACGGGTCATGCGTTTACATGGTGTCAACCCTTTTTGGAGTGCGTTGATACACCTGATGTACACCCTTGCATGCTCTCTTTTCCTTTGTTTTTGGAAGAGTTTCGAACGGCTTTTGGGGAGGTCAACGAGTTGGAGAATGCTGAAGACAAGATCCTTGATCTCAAACAAGGTTCAAGACCTGCATCAGAACATACAGCTGAATTTCGTCGTTTGGCCATGCGTATTGGTTGGAGCAGTCAGCCATTATTGGCTATTTATCGAAAAAGCTTGAATGATCGTGTTCGGCGCGAGTTGGCTACAAGGGATATGCCTACCAGTATTTGGGACTATGCCAACCGGGTTATTGATCTCGACAACAAGATGCGTGAACATGATGGAAAACGAGGCTTTAATCCTAAAAACCAGCAGCAATCCATGTCCTTTATTGCAAAATCTCGCCCTATTCCACGTACTTCAACTTCTCAATCACCTGATGTCTCGGATATGGATATTGGGGCCATAAAGGCTTACAAGCCTTTGTCAAATGAAGAGAAGGCTCGCCGACGCAAATTGGGGTTGTGCCTCTATTGTGGTGAAGAAGGCCATGCTGCTGCAAGGTGTCCCAACAAGAAGGGAAAAGAACAAGCCCAGGGTCTATAAGAGAGTATTCTCTGGGTGATACAAATAAAAGCAATGCTTGTTTTAAAAAATCTCTCTGCCCTACCCTCGTCTGCACTGTGTCACATAACAATCATGCCGAACAACGTCAAAGGACACCTATTCACCTGTCGGCTATCTTATTCTTTGAAAATCAGCAACTACAATTGGAAGTCATGGTTGATTCGGGCGCAATGGAAAATTTCATAGACGCTTCTTTTGTTGATGCAAATCACATTCCTTCAATCAAGAGCCAAAAACCTTTACAAGTCAGCACCGTGGATGGTAGCCAAATTCGATCAGGCCTAGTAACGCATGAATGTGACGTTAGGATGCGTTTGGGCCAACATGAGGAAACAATCATATTCAAAGTGGCTTCATTGGGCCGTTATTCGGCGATATTAGGCATACCTTGGCTATCACACCATAATCCTTCCATCGATTGGTCATGTCGTCGTCTATCATTTTCATCAAATCTTTGTACAACACAATGTTTGGCTGCACCACCAGTTGTTGAGGCTATACCACAAAAGCACACTCAATCAGCAATTCAATGGGCAAACGCACTTGGGGTTGAGGAATGCTTTGCTGAAGGAGATGAACTTTTTCTGGTAGCTACCACTCCCCAAGCAATTGTGGATATCGCTGAAGGCTCCATTTCCTTATCAGAGGTTGCAGTAAATGAAAATCCGTCAACCGATAATACAATTCCATTCAAGTACCGAGATCTAGAGGAAGTCTTTAGTGAGAAAGAAGCCGACACACTTCCACCTCATCGTCAAGGAGTTGATCACAGCATACCATTAGAACCTGGTTCAAAACCCCCTTTTGGTCCCATATACTCGTTGTCGCAAGATGGATTAGGCGTGTTGTCCGATTACTTAAAGAAGAATTTGGCAAACGGATTCATTCAACCATCATCGAGTCCTGCTGCAGCTCCAATTTTATTCGTTAAAAAGAAGGATGGATCCTTACGCCTATGCGTGGATTACAGAGGGTTAAACAAAATTACAGCTCCATGCCGTTACCCACTACCGTTAATCAACGAGATGATGGATCGGCTTGCTTCAGCTCGCGTTTTCACCAAACTTGACATACGCAACGCATACCATAGGATACGTATTGCACCTGGTGAAGAGTGGAAAACTAGTTTTTGCTGTCGATACGGGCAATTTGAATACCGCGTACTACCTTTTGGGCTCACAGGTGCCGTGGGCACCTTCCAATCCTTCATGAATGACGTGCTTCGCGAGTATCTAGACCAGTTTGTCGTCGTTTATCTCGATGACATTTTGATCTATAGTGAATCACAGGAAGAGCATGATCAACACGTTAGGAAGGTATTGCAAAGATTACACGAAGCTGGGCTATTTGCTAAGGCGGATAAATGCGAGTTCGACATTACCGAAATCGACTTCCTTGGTTTTCACATTGATACCTCTGGCATATCTATGGACCCACAAAAAGTGCGTTGCATTTTGGAATGGCCAACACCTACTTCGGTTCATGATGTTCAAGTCTTTTTAGGCTTTGCAAACTTTTATCACCGTTTCATCCACCAATACTCCAAGCTTGTTACACCTATTACCAATCTACTTAAGAAGGATGCCAAGTTCGATTGGACATCAACCCAAGAGAAAGCCTTCAACACCCTCAAGCAATGCTTCACCACAGCTCCTATTCTACAGCATTTCAATCCTTCTCAGCCGATCATAGTGGAAACAGACGCATCAGATTTCGCTACAGCAGGAGTCTTGAATCAACCAGATCCCCAAGGCGTTGCACACCCTATTGCATTTTACAGCCGTAAGCTCGACCAAAGTGAAGTCAATTATGACATTTACGACAAGGAGCTCTTGGCCATCGTCGAGAGTTTCCAAGTATGGAGACATTATCTTCAAGGATCCAAGCACAGGATCACCGTTTTCACAGACCACAAAAATCTCGAGTATTTTAAATCATGCAAAGATCTTAGTCGCCGTCAAGCTCGCTGGGCACTTCAACTCAGCTCATATTGGTTCATCATTACATACCGCCCAGGATCACAAAATCCAAAAGCCGATGCCCTCTCTCGTAGATCGGACATGGCTTTTTCGGAAGGGGGAGGTGATGACAAGCAACCCGTCAAATCCATGTTCTCAGAAGATCAGATCGTGATCAATGCTTCTACATCCTGCCCAGTGGACCCAGCATTCGTGAGTAAAATCAAGGAAGCGATGCTTCGTGACGACAAGTTGAAAAACATCAAGCAAATGGTACAATCACCATCATCGGCTCCACAACAATTGAGGAAAAAGCTTAGCAAGTTTCACGTTGACGATGAAAGGGACTTATGGTTTTGGAACAACAGGGTCTACATTCCGGATGACGACGCTTTGAAAATGGAAATCCTACAAGCACATCATGATTCTCAAACAGCAGGTCATTTGGGAAGAGCTAAGACTAGTGAGTTAGTCTCTCGATCATTCTATTGGCCTGGGTTGAGAAGCTTTGTCAATCGCTACGTTGCAAATTGTCATACATGCAAGCGCACAAAAGTCGATCATCAAGCACGTCAAGGTCATCTTAATCCTCTTCAAATCCCAAACACTCCTTGGTCTTCTATAAGTATGGACTTTATTTCGGGGTTGCCTACGTCTGAACAATACAATTGCATTTGGGTGGTTGTGGATCGGCTAACGAAGATGTCGCATTTCATCCCTTGTCACGACTCCATCGATGCTGCGGGTCTCGCCAACCTATTCGCAAAGGAGGTATTTCGACTTCATGGCTTACCTTCTGAAATCATTCCGATCGTGGTTCCTTGTTTACGTCTTCCTTTTGGCAATCCCTGTTGCAAGCATTATCGATCAAATCAAGCATGTCTACGGCCTTTCATCCTCAAACTGACGGTCAAACTGAACGTGTGAATGGTATCCTGGAACAATATCTAAGAGCCTACGTCAATTACCAGCAGGATGATTGGGCATCACTTTTACCTTTTGCCGAATTCAGTTATAACAATGCCATACAATCGTCTACACGCCACGCGCCATTCTATGCAAATTATGGTTACAATCCTCGTTCGACTACATTGCATGCTGCTCCAAGTATATCCAATGCCTTACCTTCAGACGATGTGGCCCTCAAGATCCAAGGATTACAAGAACTGCACGATGTACTCAAGGATGAAATAGCCATGGCTCAACGACAACAAGCGGCACAGTACGATGATCGTCATAATCCTACACCTTCCTTTGCTGTTGGTGATTTGGTATTCCTTTCGGCACGCAACATACGTACCCTTCGACCATCCAAGAAGCTTGACCATACTCACCTTGGCCCATTCAAGGTAGTGGCGAAAATCAGCTCTCATGCGTATCGTCTCGAATTGCCAAGCTCCATGCACATTCATCCTGTGTTCCACGTAAGCTTATTATCAAAACAACCACAAAGTCTACCGGACATACCTGGTCGTTCAAAACCACCTCCACCTCCCATTGAAGTTCAAGATGAGCAACATTACGAAGTTGAACGTGTATTGGATAGTCGAATCCGCCATCGTGGGATACAGTATTTGGTGAAATGGAAAGGTTACGACAACCCTGCCGACAATACGTGGGAGCCCGAGGATAATTTATGGAACGCCAACGACTGTGTTCGTGACTTCCATGCTTCTTTCCCAAATCGACCTAGGCCATAAGACCGCTCTCGTTAACGAACTCGAGCCTAAAGGGGAGGGCAGTGTCATGATCATCATTCGAACCATCAATGGATGCTTTATTCACATATTTTATTGTTGTCTCATTCTTGCCATTCCTCTCTCCTTTGTATAAATAAGCTATCATTCGTATTCAATAAACCTCAGTCTGATTATCTTGTGCCCTTGTGCTCTACTCTTGTCCTTGCTTAGTCATAGCCTTGATATCTTGCTCATTGATCCTTGTCCTTGTCTTGTCGCTTGGTACGTGATCTTGCACAGACGTGTTGTGATTGTGTACCTAACGGCCACCCTTTCTATTATAGATTAGCCCTTGCATCGTTGTAGCTCTTGTCCTTATCTTTGTTCCTTGTTACCTTTGTCCTTGTTACCAGTCCTTGTCATCTTTCTTGTTATTGAACTTGAGCCTGCTTTTGAAATCAACCTTGCCTTGTTGCCTAGCAACCATCACATACACGCAACATTCGTCATGAGTTGTTGTCCAACACAACACCTCCTCGTCAAGATACACGACCTCCTGAATACTTGCGTTCTGATGGTGTCGCACCTATGGATCTTGATGTCATTCGCAACCGCCCTTTTCAACAAAGATGGCGCAACAATGGTGGACAGCCACGCTTTCGGTCTTATCGCCCAACAAGTAGCATGCATGACAAACAATGTTACAATTGTGGTGGTATGGGCCATGTCGCTCGTTTGTGTCCATCACAACTCAATTCGTCTTCTCGTGGTGCTGGTCGTGGTCAACAAGCTGGCGATTTAAAAGGCAAAGCGCGGAAGGAGTGAAGAGATCCTTACCGCGCTCTCAAGAATCTCTTCATATGGTGCAGCAAGATTCGCAAGTCCCAGAAGCAACGCTTATCGATTTGGATGACAAGGATGATCAAGATTCTCAACCGGTGACAACTAGTAGCATAGACCACAATGCCGTGAATCAGGATCAAGCTTACATTGATGCCTTGTATTCAATAAAAGAGACTGAGTTACCTTTGTATTCTATTGTTTGCAATGGTGTTGTTGTAAGTGCCCTGATTGATAGTGTTGCTACATGTTCATATGTCTCGTCGCATGTGGTCATGGGTCAAACTCGAAGGAAGGTGCCTGGTCGTGCTGTTGAAACTGCTGGTGGACACACATTGTCGATTGATGAACAAGTTACTTTGGTGTTGGATGCTGCGGGGTACAAGCACAGCGTCGATGCCTTTGTGCTGGATACCAAGTTTGACGTTATCCTCGGACGCGACTGGTTGAAAGCTGTGAATCCAATACCAGCATGGGATGTCGACACTTGGCAAATCAACAAGAATGGTCATCAGTATTTGCTTCGTCCCAAACATGAACGCACCTTTCCCGATTTGGCCTACCTGCTTTCGGATCGGCAACTACAACGACATGATCGCCTCAAAAAGATCTCCGAGTTCTATCTTTGCTATGTCAAGCCCTCTGAAAACGTTGACAAGGAGTCTATTGATGCATTGCTCAATGAGTTCAAGGACGTGTTTCAAGACCGTTTGCCTGGTTTACCTCGTGAACGGGATGTAGCACATATCATTGACACTGGAGATGCCGAACCAATCAATCGACCACCCTTCAAGATGAGCCCTTTGGGGCTGGACGAGTTGCGCAAACAACTAAAAGAATTGTTAGACTTACGTCTAATTCGCCCTAGCACATCACCTTGGGGCAACCCCGTTAAATCCCCTCGATTTTCAACTTTGAGATTCTCAGCCTTTTCCC
>NW_026695550.1:203-6391 GCF_029851405.1 Lichtheimia ornata | reverse complement strand
CTACCAACATTGGATTTGTAGTGGTTATGGCGGATGGGTTCAATCAAAACAAGGATTATTTGTCGCGTTGTCAGAAGGATGAATCATACCATATGCATACGGCTTAGGATGATGATGGATTGGAGGAAGTGACAAAAGGGCTTTATACCTTTGACGAAGGAAGGTGTTTCACAGCTACGGATGATATTGGGAATACTCGAGCCAAAGTATACAGCATCTATTTTGCAATCATGGATGAAGGATGATAATGGGGGCAGCAATCAAGAATAGAATGGCACAATTATCCCTGTTCCCTCTATGTGATCCACCCGCTTCTTATTCAATGCTGTTCTTTTATCATATTTGCTCGATAAACATCCACAGTACCGTGTGCTGGTACGTGCTCTTCGACTTTTTATTGAATGAAAATTGGATCCAACATAATACTTTGGGTATCGTACGATCATCTTAGATGTGAAAGGGGTGGATCACTTGGTTATTTCTGCATTGAAGGGAATGGATATCATATACTTGGTAGGAGGTTACACAACAGGCACAATAGGTTGCACAAGTTGGTTCAGGAGTAGAGTTGCATAAGCCATTGATTCATGTAATGCGCACAGACCTAATGCTTAATTACGAGAGCTGTTCTCAATAGAAGTCTTGAGCAGTGATCATTCTTATTGAGCTAAGAGCATAGGATATTGTTGAGGGTACGTATAAACAGTAATAGCTGTAGCCAGCGGGGTGGCATGGAGTGCACGAATTGGAGAGAACACGAGGAACAAAGAGACCACTCTTCTTCACTTCCACTTCACAAAAAAAGGTAAGCTTGTCTCCATTTACGAACTACAACGCGTTGATTGCTGGCATTCCTTACAATGTACAGCGTTCATTGAGGTGAACATGTGGTCAATGGAGACACTTTCCAGCTGCAGACATTCAGCAACAAGTACGCGCGCGATCTGCCCATGACTCAAGCTTCCATTGCAATACAACATGTACGTTCAATCGCTGCATTACTTTCTTATTCAAGTTGGACATTGTGGTTCTAAAGTTCACGTGTAGTTTGCTGTTCCCGCATTTATACGAGATCCAAAGGGGGCGTCGTGTGTCGTGTGTATACTTTCCATGGTTGTCGTCAGGGAGGGCCGCAACCTATTGTTACTATGAGTATGTCGACATGAAAAGCGAATGTTATTGTTACCTTACACTTCACTTACTGTAGCTTGGACATGTTGGATTATGGTACCTCTGGCAGCAACAGGATACGGATCTCAAAGCAAGAATGCTGTATGGTTGGCTTAATGGTATGCGTGGTATTGGATCTACAAAGCAAAACATGTTAATTAACGAGCCTTGCAATGAAACAGCAGCAGCACCTACTGGATGGCATGGATATACGGTTTCTATTTGAGGCAAAGATGCTATTTAGAATACCACAAGGTAAGAGTGTTCATTATGATGGGATTGGTTGGATTCAAGTGGACTTACCAAACGCCATACAGTGGCAGAGCCTCTTTCGGGGATACTATTATTATCAAGGCTGCACGTCAAGGATGTCATTGTATAGTACTATGCTCTCCTGGGGAATTTTGGCCCGGAAACAGTGTGACTCAAGATGCGATGGCAAGGCCAATTTGAAAAGGCATCCGCTGTGCACACGGCCTCCATCCAAGTACGGCTATTGATTTCCTTGCCTACAGAGAGAAGGTGGATATCTCTTATGATGCCAATTTCAGGATCCAATGAGAGTATGGTACATATGGTGGCATACCTTGGCGTTGCAGGTTGATTATTGTATTGCCTTCGGATGGTGTATTTGGTTGCAATTCCTTTTGATCACCATGGTTCAGGTATGTATGATTATGCTGCTTTGGAGACTTTTGCTGAAACGCCTTCCATTATTTAGAGGGACCATTGCAGAGAGCTGCTTGTCTTTTGGTGCTTTGGAGTTTACAAGATCACAGCTATGATTGCTAAGTATTATTCGATGGGTTTGGACAATTGTTTATGGTGCATCTTTTATAGGTGAATCATGTCAGCCATGGGAAAGTGTTTATGTCTTTGGTGGTGTCAACCTTTATTGCGTCTCGGGTGGCTGGTTACCAAGCAATGGGCGATTCCTCTGGAGAATGTCAGCCAATGAACGTCTTTTAGGAGTGGATTGTATCAGCAACAAGTAACAGCATCCATATCAAGCTTTATCCCATCATCTGGTTTTCTCGTTATCGGCAATTCGGTGGGCGTCCTGAAATGAAGTTCTCTTATCGATTGATCACATCAGCAGCAAGGAACAACTTGTATATCTTTGATATCAGCAACCTTTCGATCTTCTGGTGGTTCTGGTTATCGGCAATCCCTTTGATGGATCTCTACAACTATACGTGTCTTATGGATGGATCATGTCATCAACAAGCAATGAAGTCCCGCGTTCGAATCTTTTGTGTTACCAAGTCATTCATGCATCTCGTCAAGGACTCCGTCGTCAAGCTGCATTCCATGCCCAATGAAAAAGGATTGGTATCTCATTCATATCGGCTATATCACTGAGTGTACTCCCTTCCGCAGCTAGGATGCTGGTTTGGGCTTTTCGATGGACGATTTTTCGGTTTGCATGTGGTCTTGGGCAGCACATTGGTTCGTTCTCGCTCCTTGTAAGGGCTCTTCGGCATCATGTAAGTATGCTATCTTTGGTGGTACAAGTATTACTCAACCTTCTCACTGTATATTCCCATCAAGTATCGTTCCATCGCTTACAACCCGGGTGCCAACGTAGCGGGCTTATCAGCAAGAGAATGATTGCAAAAGTCGGCTAGATTTGGATATCAGCAGGATTTCGTGCATACATGGGTATCATTGGTAAATAGTGAGCCATTCGTTTCTACAACGCCTGCCAACCTCTTCGTTTACTATAGTATGTGGTCTATTCTGCAAGCTATTTGTCTTCTGGTTCTCTGGGATTTTCATGGATGAGGCTGTCATTGAATGTCGACATGTTTTCGTGCATACATGGGTATCATTGGTAAATAGTGATCCGTTCTCTTCTTCAACGCCTGCCAACCACCTCTTTTATTATAGTATGTGGGCTATTCAGCAAGCTACTTGTCTTCTGGTGCATTGGGATTTCTATGGATGCAGCTGTCATTGGTAAATAATGGCCCATTCTTTCTTTCAATGCCTACTAACACCCTCTTTCATGTGGGTTATTCAGCGAGCTATTAGTCTTGTGCCCTTTGGATTCTTGATGGATGCAGCTATCATTGGCTGTCAACAGGGGTTTATTCATATGGCTCTCATTGGTAAATAGTAGGTCACCCGTTTTTTGGCTCCAATCCCAACCAACCCCCTCTTTTATTATAGTATGTGTGCTATTCAGCAAACTACTTGTATTTTGGTGAATCTCGTCAGGGTCAAAGAGCAACGTCGACAGCATCCTTCAGTGTCAGCTTGCCTTATTACATCGTTCGATGGTTTTCGTTACTGTACCACCTATTGGACACTTCCTTTTATTTGCATCTGCAGCGGCAAGGCAACAAGTTCTATACCTCTTGGTGTCGCCAAGTTTTGTTTCGTCTTATTGTGGTCCTAGTTGTTGACAACCCTTTCAATGGATATCCTGCTACGCATGCCTGTTATTGGTGGATCATATCAGCTACAAGCAAGAAGCAGCAATGAACAACAGAGCCCACACCTTTAGTGTCAGCAACATTTATTTGATCCTCTGGTGGTTCTCGTTATTGGCAAATTGATTTCAAGAGCCCTCTTCACCGCACGTATCTTATGGATGTATCACATCAGCAACAAACAACAATGTTACGTGTCCTTTTGGTGTTGTCAAGGTGTATCCATCTCTCATGGCATTCATCATCAAGTATCGCTTGGAGAAACGGCTATCAGAATTGGTCACTGTGTCGACATCTCTACAGCAAGGAAATGTGTTCTGATTACTGGGTGGCATCAAACATTGTGGATTCTCATATGACACTGGGTAAGTATTGCTACCATTACCTCAAAGATAAGTTAGTGATATGCAGTTTTATAGGCCCATCATTCCATCAAGCTATAATTTCGCATGCTCTTTGGTGCCATCAAAGTCTCTCGTTACAGTTGTCAATGGTGAATCCTATTGAATTGGAAGACGAAGATCAACATTTCAATTTGGGTGGGTGTCTCAGAAGCAAGCAAGCGATCTCTATCTTATAGTTGCGGTTGTCAAGGATACCGTTTCCATGGTTTTGGAAATCAGCTACTTGCAAGTCGTCTCTTTATCGGTGGATCTTCAGAGCAATGTTTTTATCGGTGCCATGGCGGATCTCATTCCTCAAGTACTTGTATGGATACCTTGGACATTCTCTTGGCAAGTCAATATCCTCGCGTATGCTATTTCATCAAGACCGGATTTATTTGTTGCAGTGCATGATGTGTCTCTCTGATGACGCCAACCTAAAAAGGTCGCTTGATGGCAGCAACTACTGATATGGCGGATGTTTATTTGCTATGGGTAGAACGGGATGGTGCTTTGCTCTTTTGTGTAAAGCATCGTTGGCAGTTATGATTTACATGCGACAGTGTGGTCAGCCCTATCTTGGCCCTATCAATTGCATTTGATGATTGCTGCCTTAGCCGTTGGAAGTTAGACTGTTACTCAGTGGCCTTGTGGTAGATATGGGGTCATGTATTGCTTTTTGCTCTTATGGGTCGGCCTCTGTTGGCGTGGGATGCTATCCTTTTATCAGACCGAACATGTTGGCTCGAGCAGCACCTATAGAAGATGCTGTTGTTTACAATGGCAGCCCCCGTTATCCGGCTTGGTGCACCGTAGGGGAGAGGGTGACGGCAAAGCCTTCGCGTGGCCATCCTTGTCAGTACATGGGTTTCCATGGAAGCTAATTTGCCACCTTATCATTTATGTATTTTTTACGCATTCGTGAGCATCACTAACAGTACTCTAATAGCTATATCAAGTGACCAAAAGGTACAGGCTGGGAGTCGAACCCAATGAGAGATGATGCCCAAAGTTGCACTACCTGACCAAGAACCTATTCAATAATAGCAGCATTCATTATTACAATAAACGCCTTTTCCATTGTCTTTGTTCGCTGCACATACGTTTGTTCATACACATAAAGACCTTTGTTGTTGGGTTGCTGGAAACCGAAAACCATGGTGTAGTGATTTTGAGCCGAAACAAGAAGCCAAACCAGCCAACGCCTTGATACCAAACTTGCCCTCTACGCAAGCTAACACGTCAATGGAACCAGTTCGACTGCAACATTGGACTCTGAATGTACCTGTTGACACCAAGCGTAGAGCGGGAATAGCAACGAGCAAAAGGAAGCAACCATGTCGCCATGGCAACCACCAACCACCAACCACGCTCATTCCTCAGCATTTGGACACACACTCACTCCCTGACAATGCATGTTCAGAACTACATTAACACCTCACAGCCAACAAGAGCACTCTTTGATAATACATTACCTTGATCGAGATGTCGTGAATGGAATAAGGAAAGGTGGGAGAAAAAGAAGAGAAGCGTTGTCTCAAGTCGTGGAGCTGCTGACCCCCAAGTTTAAATCCCCCTACTGCTATTACACTGAGGCCACTCAATGACCCCACACACACCCATCCACCCATCGTCATCATCACCCTCACGATAGACAATCGGTACACGTAAATAAAAGAAATGATCCTCACGTATAGCAAAAGGGTGTGTGCCATTTTACACTTTGCATGATAATGATGATCCCACAACAGCCATTACCTTACTACCAGGTTAGCTCGAATCATGAAAGTTAAATGATGGGCATGCTGGGCTGGAGCAAGACAATCGTTCGTATGCATTGGATTGGACAACAAAGGCGAATGGGAGGAATGGGCTATTAGCTGGCATTTTGAACTATTCCTAAATAGTGTACAAGAATCATGCATCGCCTGTGCTGAATGACTCAAGTTACACAAACACGCCCTCTGCATCTTTTGCTCTATTATAGCCATACTACTTTACATTAAACAAAGACCACTTCTCATATAGCATCACGCTTACAACATAGTAAAAACATAAAGACGCCTGTATCTCTAAACTTCACAATCAAACGTGGGGTTTTTATTAGAGCAATGTGCTCGGCTTGGCCAATTGCACCTGGTGTGTAAGTTTCACGATCAAGCTTGCCAATCCCAGATTTCGCAATGTCGCTACCAGCCAA
>NW_026695550.1:0-103 GCF_029851405.1 Lichtheimia ornata | reverse complement strand
CGATCAAGCTTGCCAATCCCAGATTTCGCAATGTCGCTACCAGCCAAACTGGATCCGGGGGTCGACCTCTTCGTTGTAAGGAGGCTTTTGGCCTCAGATTTAT
>NW_026695549.1:0-6600 GCF_029851405.1 Lichtheimia ornata | reverse complement strand
CCACCAACATTATGCGCCCGCCAATCAAAATTATTCCTCCACCTACCATCTTTATTTCACACGCCGCCATTGTTCTTCTGCCGGCCCACCAACATTGCGACACCTGCCAACCAAAATTACTTCTCCACCCACCATCTTTAACACAACCACCCATCAACATTATCTTGTCACCCTCCAAAATAAAAGTGCTTGTTCACCAACATTACTTTGCCAACGCCCAACAATATATCTCTTGATCACCAAAAAAACAGCTTCATCTACCAAAATTCTTTCTTCGTGTTCAACTTTCACTGCAAACTACTGTATGTACCACTTGTATATGGTTTACAGGGTTTGTGTCATCATGGGCGACTACACCTGCTAATGATCGCCCTTCAGAAAATCCTGCTGCTCTGGTCCTGTATCACCATTCCTTTTGATTGCTTCTGAGACAAGATTACGTTGGGTAGCTGGGTTATACACGTTGCTTGATTGACCCTTGCTTGAGCCGCAATGTGAAATCACATGACCAGACGTACCACAACCTCCACATTCGCTACGACATTGATCCGTATAGTGTCCCTGCTTATGGCAATTGAAGCATACTGGCTTCTAGCTCCCACCCGATCTTGATGGAGTCTTGGCTTATCCACTGATTGCTCGAGCACCTTTTGTTGCATAATTGCCAACTTTTCCATTTGCTGCATGAGCGTATCCATTGTGATGTTTCAATAAAGAAGAGAAGAGACAAGATAAATCCTTTAGGACTCGTGTGTATGTCTTTATGTATGAAAGATCAAAGATGATGGATGCTGGTTTCTAGCTGCTTGATGGATGCTTATTTATACTATTCTATTGTTGTTGTTGACATGTCATGTGCTTCTAAGGAACGTTCGAATGTGTAGTGGAAAGCTCTATTCTATGTTTCTAGGTATCATATCCATAAACAATTACAGAATACAACATCCATTCTCGCTTCCAACGATTTTCTCTCTTGGCGTTGAGTATTATGCACTATTTGAACACGAGGCTCTTCTTGATGGGATGGATTCACAACATTGGTCATGGGTTGCACGATGCTTGGCATAGCTGATGGATTGGTACGACACTGATCAGCGAGACGCACTGTATCACGCAGCTCTTCAATTGACCTTGGTTTCGTAAGCTTGAGGAAAAATTCATTATGCGGTCGTAGCCCACAACGGATTTGACTAAGTTCCGGGTTGGTCACACCTTGTTGATCAAGTTGCAACCTTCTCCAAAGCTGAATCTTTGCATCTATGTATGCTTCACCGGGCTCATTCTCTCCCTGCACTCGCATGTAGAAGTCTTCCTGCATTTTGTTCCTTCTCTCTTCTGGCAGGAATCTTCTCAAAAATAGCTGTACAAAACATGCTTTGGTGGCGTCATCATAAATCAGGTCCTTTTTATCCATCCTTCTGAACCAGTCTAAAGCCTCCCCCTTGAATTGGTGGTCCAGCAGCTGTAGCTTAAGGTCATCGGTTAGGCAATTCCTTGCCACAGCACTGCGATGAAATTCTTCCAAAAACATGACTGGGTCCTCGTGAATGCTCTCCCCAGGGAAATAACACATGGGTGGAACCATTGGCATTGGGTACCCCGCATTGTATACGACTGAGAGGGTGGCATTGCTTGGTATAGGAATGGGTTGTACATTGGTTGAAAATGGGAGATGCCTTGTATCCAAGTAGGACCACGCAGTTGCACAAACGAATGAGATGGTAGTTGGATCGCGTACTCTTGGTATTGATAGATGTTTGTTGGGTAAATCCACTGTTTTGGCTGGTACACGGCTATTCCACCATGAAATAGTGTAACCGGAACGAAGTCAGCGGCAAGGCCTAAATCTGAATACCCTGCCATGTGAGTCGAGGTGTCCATATACAAAGTCATCTATCTACTAAAACGTACCCTTGTGTATATAGCTGCTAATACGAATACTCGAAGGGTCTCAAAATACTCAAACGTAAAAAGATACACTGAGAAGAAGATGCGATAGCATACGATGGAGGGAACAGATGTATATAAAACTAGGATATCGCTAAGAGGGAAATACAATAAAACTATAAGAGCATCTCCAATGGTTGGGAGCTAAGTTTGGTGTAACAACCTCCGGTGCTCTCATAGGATGGCCATAAAAATGCCAAATTTCACAATGGTTAGGCTCTATATCTGAGTTGATCAAATAAATCAAACCTTGTACAACACGCCAACTCTTTTCACTCTTCCTCTTTCTTATTATGTTTACTCGTCGTATACTTGAATTGCTCTATCAAGATGATGAGGAACTCGAACGTCTTGAACATATTCGCCATATCAATGAATTGCTCGACTCTGAAACGATTCCAGTACGTGGTGGATCACATCCTGGTAGAAGGTATATCTACCGGAACCATCAGTTTGCACATGAGTGCTTAGTGCGAGATTACTTTGCTCCCGAGCCTGTTTACACCGAACAGCACTTTCGTAGACGCTTCAGAATGTCCAAGCGGTTATTCTTATACATAGTCGAAGAGATGAAAAAGGTCGATACACTTTTCACTCAGCGCTATGATGCTGCTATGAAGCCTGGTTTGTCCCCTTTGGTGAGGGCTACTGCTGTCATGCGTCAATTGGCATACGGTATTGGTGCAGATACTGCTGATGAGTATCTTCGGGTGGCAGAGAGCACCGCTTTGGAGTCATTGATCAAGTTTTGTGAAAACTTAAATACCATCTTCGGTGACAAATACTTGCGACAACCCAACCAACATGACGTCCAACGGTTGCTCTCAGAAAATGCAGCAAGGGGATTTCCTGGAATGTTTGGCTCCATTGACTGTATGCATTGGCAATGGGACAATTGCCCTGTTGCTTGGCATGGTGCTTACACAGGTCGCTCAAAGCATGCAAGTACAGTTCTAGAAGCTGTTGCTTCTTATGACTTGTGGATCTGGGATGCCAGTATTGGCCACCCAGGATCTTTGAACGATCTCAACATCCTTCATAGATCAAATCTCTTCAACAACATTGCTTCAGGTGAAAACCATCAATCATTTAATGCTTCTAATACCCGATCTTTTAACAACATTGCATTAGGCAACGCACCTTCGGCAACGTATACCATCAATGGCCACGAATACCATATGGGCTACTATCTTGCTGATGGAATTTACCCTGATTGGGCCACCATGATGAAAAGTTTTAGTAGTCCAGCTGGTAGAAAGCAAGAGATAAGTCTACGTGGCATACGTTTATCTATACCATCAGCCTGATCAATGATTGGAAACTTATGTACATAGCACTACAACAAGATGCAAGAAGGTGCTCGCAAGGATGTGGAGCGTGCTTTTGGAGTGCTCCAAAAACAATTTCTCATCGTTCGCAATCCAGCACGGCTTTCAAAGCATCGAGACGTGATCAATGTTATGCGAGGATGCATCATCCTCCATAACATGATTATTGAAGATGAACGTGCTGAACCTGTTGAAGATCTGGAAGAAGATCATGTACCACTGCTTTCGATCGATAGAAATCCGGTTACCCTTGGAGAGTATAGTAGACGGTGGGAAGAAATCAAGGATCGAAGTGCCCATTTACAGCTGAGACATGATTTAATCGAGCATCTTTGGCAATGCTATGCCAATAACAACGTTTAAACGATTGAGGTACATTGTTTTTTTAAATCACTTTATCACACCTTATAGCTACTATCTAGCTCTTCGACTATTGTGTATCGAACCCAGCATCACCATCACCATTCGATACGGACTGAGACTGTACTTGCTTCTTCATATATGCGTCCAAGACTTGCTGTTGGCGCATCATAAAATACTGCTTGGCGATAGGATTCATGGTCGAGGTATCTTTTGACATAATCTCAAGCTCGCATGCTTCTTGGGCGACTTCAAGCTTTTGGCGTGCAATTTTTGAAAGTTCCTGTTGCACTTCGAGCAACTCGTCGGCCTTTCTTTTGTTGGCATGCTCTTCAGCTTGCTTGGCCTTTGCCTTCTTGTTTCCCATTGGCCTCACTTCATCTGCGACCGACTCGACAACTGCTGGCTGCGTTTTTTGTATATATCGAGTGCTGAACTTCTGGCATTCTTTGAGATACTCATAGCAATGCATGAACTGAAACTCCTTTCCTGGTTTTCCAGCTGCTGCTGTGCTCTCACGGAATAGTTGACGGGCAGCATTGATCTATAATTGCGAATAATAAGTATCATCATTGGATCAGCATTGTTTGTAATACCTCATCAGCCCCATTGCATCCACTGCGACCTTTAGCCGCCTCAACGAAGCCGATAAACTTTGAGACTTCGTACTGGATAACTTTCCACCGTGCTTCCAATGATTCAATCGAACGTACAGGACTACGATTATCAACAATCGAGCGCCAATGGTCATGAACAGACTTCCAAAAGCCAGTTCTGTTTTGGCCGGTACCAATGGCAGGATTTTCGGAAATATGGACCCAGGCTTGACATAAAGAGACTCCCTCGTTAAGTGACCAGGTCTAACCTCTTCCTCTAAATCTTGATCTTGATGAGGCAGAAGATGATGGATCATTTTCAGCAGGTGAAGGGCTATCCATTGACATCAAAGACGATGATCGAGAAAGGGTAGGTTCAGGATGAGATGAGAAAGGGTAAGTAGTAGATTCAGGGTTGCTGCCAGACATAATAAAAGAGAAGTTTAAGAGTCAAGGTTCACTTCACAGACACAATGCATATATTATATATTGAGTTATAACCATTTATTATTATGGTTAAAGAAGATAACGTAATGCTTAGAAAGTGTTGATATGGTTAAAGGAGATAGCATAAAAGATGTGACGCGGTATTTACACTGTTTAGTCGGCGCCGTCTATTTTACACGGCTTAGCAGAAATTTTGACTCGCCGTGTAAATTGACTCTGCTCTTGACTCCACCATTGGGGATCAGACCGTGTAAAATCGGAGTCAATTTGGCACTTAGCTCCACCATTGGAGATGCTCTAAGCACACAATCTTTTGAAAAGACACACGCACACTCACAGGCAAAGCTCTCACTAGGACTGCACTCAGAAAAGAAGATGCTCACTACTGGGTTTTTTACTCAATATGGGGATATATATATACTTTGATAACACTGCACTATGGGGAAAGATTGTTACACTGATTTTATGCATGGCTTGTGGGATGTTGGGGTGAGGTCTCGGAAGCCGATCTTTTCATTCCTGGCTGCTGCATCACATGCGGGCTATCATCCTTCACTACAATGGCTACAACATCATAGACTTGTACGCCCCACATGTATATCCAATATCTTTTGTACTCATAACCTTATCCCATACACATATAAATATCACCACAACACAAAATAAAGGACCACACGTTGTATTCACATTATTCGATACGGGCTATTGCTTTTGGCTTTGTATAGTCGCGTCCCTCTTACGACACTGGTAGCTGATGAGCTCTTTGTATTCGCAACAACAACAACGCCAATTTGCCATTCAAGAAGAGATACTTGCAGGGTTAACTAGAGAACAGCAGCGACGTTTTCGTCAACATACCGAGACCATATTCATTCCAGAAGATCAACATTCCTCTTACGGCCCCGCTAGTAGAATCAGCATTCGACAACAAGCGGCCACCTTACGACAACGTTTCTTAAGCGCCATTGGACAATCATCTTCTGAAGATCACTATCTTTCAAACATGGATCCACCAGATCATCCAAACGAGGAGCAAACAACCAACTCTGCAACCACACCACCCATCGTCACTGATAATATGGCGCTCCATGTCATCATGCAGTCTTTACAACAGCTTTTACAACAACAGCAAACTTCGTCTCATGGCACACACTCGCGACCCTCAGATGAACTTGGAAGGTATTAGGTTGGTGCCACCTGAGGTTTATCGTGGTGACCGCACAGCTCAAGCAGTCGAGGGATGGCTGCATGCTTTTGACAACTATTGCCGTTTAAAAAACAACAACATGCTTGAGACCACAAAAATTCGTTTTGCACCGACGTTGCTACGAGATGAAGCTTCTAAATGGTGGCACCAGATACAAAATGATCCAGACACTTATGAGCCATCTACCTGGTACGAGTTTTGTGTTGCATTCCGTGAAGAATTTAAGCCGAATAATTCTGAACAACTGGCACAAGAAGCCTTGGATCGTATCTCACAACAAACCGAAGGCAGCATTCGAGCCTATGTCGCCAGCTTTCGTAAACACATGCTTGGGTTGCCAAGTATGGATCCAGCTGATGCCATCTACCGCTTTGTTCAAGGTTTAAATGATGATGCTAGAATGCAAGTACTACTACAGGATCTGGTCACTCTAAAGGATGCATATAACGCAGCGGAGCGTTTTTAGTCAGCAGCCAACATTGCTCGTGGTATGCGTGTGGATACACCCCTTGCACAACGTTCGACAATAGCTGGTGGAACCAATCGTAATCAAGATGATCCTATGGATCTTGACGCTGTGTATGGCATACACAGCAAGGTGGATCTCGTGTTCCTCGTGGTGGTTCATGGCGACAACCGTTTAGGAATGGTCGTAATAACAACATGCATGTCGTATTCTCAAGATCTCATCACCATCATCTTTCATACTCAGCAT
>NW_026695548.1:0-6604 GCF_029851405.1 Lichtheimia ornata | reverse complement strand
GCTCAAGTTCAAACCATTGGTGTTGAGGTCATTACTACTGGTGGCTCTTCTGTTGATACATTGAAGGATCGTCTCACTGGTGTTATCGAGTCTTCTGAAAAGAAGGTTCATGAACATGTCGGCCAGGTGGATACTTCGGTTGAAATTGAAGTCGAGGATCACAAGATCAGTGAAATTGTCAAGCATGATCAAGGCAAAGAACAAGTATGTATTGGGTTTATTAATAAGCTATGTATCAAAGTTGCTAATTTTATTGTACTAGGTTGTCATTGGTGAAGTTACCGTGAAGCCAATCGAAAAGCCTATCAAGGAAAGCCATGGTGCCGTTATCGCTATTGGTGCTGTCGGCTATGTACAGGCCACCGTACGCTCATGGTTTGCCAAACTCATGGAGGATGTGTCTACTCGTGCTGCCAAGGGTGGAAACAACGCTCAGGGCGAGATCGAAGTGATTGTTTCTGAAGCGACTAAGAAGATCGAAAGCGACTTTGTTGTGATTGCTGGCAAGACTAAGGGAGCTGATGCCGAGCTCGCCAAGACCATTGAATGGGCCAAGGGAATGGTTATTCAAGGATCAACTCAGGTACAAGCCATTGGTGTGCAAGCTGTCTCTGCTGGTACTTGTGAGAAGGATACCATCCATAGCCAAATGTCTCCTTTGATTGAAGCTACCAATACCCAAATCGATACTGCTCTTAGCAAGTGCGATTCATCTGTGAGCATTGAAATCGTGCAGGATGACAAGGTAAATTACTTACACTTTATGCTTATGATTCATGCTAATTGCCTGATAGACCACTATCGTTCCCGTTGGCAAGAAGACCACTGTAGCATCCGACAAGAAATCGCATACGGTGCAACACATTGTGGAAGGTGCAGTGGCAGCTGGTGTTGTTGGTGCAATCGCCCATGAAGCCATCAAGAAGACCCATGACAAGCCCTCTGCAACAGAGCATGTGAAGCAATCCGTGGATGTCATTGAACATGGTATGTATTTTATCGTCGATGCATTGTTCTCGAATTTAGCCTAATGATTATATTTTAGATGATGTCATTATCGATGTCGTATCCACTGAAGTTGTTGAAAGTGCTGGCAACAGTATTTCTAGCTGGTTTACAAGACTTATTGAACGACTAGCACTTGTGCTTGAGACATCTGTTACTGTGCAAGGCGATCTTGAGCACGTACTTTCAGAGGCTGAATTGGAATTTGCTGGCGAGTTTGCCAAGTTCAAGCGAAACGCATTGAAGGCCAAGACCAAGGACGTTTCCATGCAAGCTCTCGATAAGTTCTTTGCTGATATGCATACAAGCATTACAGGCCAGCTCACGATCATCAGAAGCAAGCTCGTTGAAACCCAATCTCATGAATCCATGGATCGTCGAGCCATGCTCTATGGTATTGCTGCTGGTGTAAGCAAGCAAATCTCACAACAAGTCCAAGTTGTCAAGGAGTCCTCCGAAGCTGTCAAGGTTGAAAAGGTTGTTGGTGAACAAGCCGCTATTGTCAAGCCATCCAAGCCTGCACACAAGGTTGATATTGCCAAGGTACAAGCTTTCAAGGCTGAAATCCATGTTTGGTACACCACCCTTATGGGTCAACTTCTTGCCTGTTACGATCAAGACAACGTTGATGTTTCCAAAGCCGCTGGCCGTGTCACTACTGCTGAACAAGAGCTTGAGGAAATCATTCAATCCGCCAAGATCTCTATCAAGGGTGACTCTGAATCCGAAAAGGCTGTCAGCACGTCCATTGAATATGTCCATTCCATTGCCAAATCCCAGCTTTCAGTTATCAAGACCGTTGCTACCAAGGAAAATGTATCCAAGACTGATGTGAAGGCACAGCTGGAGAACATCTTGCTTGTTTCAAGCGAGAAGATTGACAAGGCTGTTGATATGCACATTTCCAAGAAGAAGAGCAAGGCCCATGTTATTGTTGAGAGCAAGGAGCAGATGCAAGAGCGCTTACAAAAGGAAGTTGCATTGGTTGCAGAAGACTGCAATATCAAGATCTTTGGCTGGTACGAAACTCTTGTTGACCAAATCCGCATTGCTTCTCGAAAGGAGGGTTGTGATATCAAGGTTGAAATCAAGGTGCTTGTGGAGAAGGCCATGGAGGATCTCAATGTCATTGTGCTTGAATCTAAGCGTAAGCTTGTCAGCACCGGCAATTACGACATTGTGCTCGGAGTTGATATGGATGTAGCATCCACTGCTGCAATTGCACAGACCCATGCCTTGCATTGCTTTGATCAGATCCAACACACTGTACAGAACCAAGCATTTGCCCTTGAACATCTTGACGTGGATGGTGTCGATATTGAAGAAGCCCTCAAGTACAAGGTGATACTCTTTAAGCAGCGTATTGGCCACTCTTTTGAATATGCTGCTGGTGCATCTATTGCTGCCGTCTTTGAAGGCAAGACGATCACCTGGGTTGAGACCACCACTATGCCGGAATCTTTCGCTGGTGTGCGTGCATTTGCCTTTGATCTTGTTGGCACCGTTACGGATTACAGCACAACTATTCGCAAGATCTGGATCACTATTATTGACAACCACTGCAACAAGGCTCTTGAAAAGATCGACATTGTTGAATTCGTTGCCAAGTGGCATGCCGTCTTTTTGGAACGTCGCAGCGCTGCAGGTGACGAGAAACGCATTTCCGATGTTGCTCTTTTCCGTATCATTTTGATTGAATTACTCAAGGAACATGGCGTTGCCGAGAATGCATTGACAACTGAGGAATTGGATCGACTTTGTGCTGCCTGGGTGAAGCTTGACTTGTACCAAGATGCAAAGTCGGGTATCAGCCGTATCAAGAAACAGAGCTTGCAAGATACAATGACCGTTGCTTTCTCATCAGCCTTCTCTACTCGTTCTATGGTTGATCTCGCACGCCATGGATGTCTTTGCTGGAATGCTCAATTCGGTGCTGATATGTTTGCTGACGGCAAGAATGCTGAATCGGCTGTCCAAGGTGTTGCGGACTTGTTGGCTCTCAATGGACCTGAAGAACTTGCTATCGTTTCTGCCAATGCAAATGTGCTTGCAGCCGCCAAGGCAATGGGTACACGTACAGTCCACATTCATCGCTTGACCCACGACACCGCTTCGGAGCAATTTGATCTTGAAATTGATGGCATTGATATGCTCGCTGAAAGCTTTGAGACCATGCTTGAAACCCAAAACGCCAAGAATGCTACCAGTCGCGGTTGGTTCCAACGAGTCGTAGACACTGCCACCGATGCTGCATCTGCAGTCACTCGTGTCATCAACTACTAGGCTAGTTATAGCTTTCTACACATGAATATTGAATATCAGCATTACGAATATTAGCAATAAATCAAGTTGTGAATTAATTTGGACTGTGGGATTGTATTGCATATTGGTCAAATCAAATTGCATAATCATGCTTATAACACATTTAACGTTGGCCATTTGTGTAGTCCTGGGTGATAATGCTTATGACAACCCTTTGATTTTATGCGATTCATGCTATAGCAAAGTCCGCCTACGATAGCCACGTGGCAACAAGTTAACCCATGGTCAATAAGCCGAAAATGATCAGCATCTTGTATGAAGGCGCATGAAGCGTGAGACGTAAAATTGGTTCTTTTGTGTCGTCCAGGATGATTCATTTGGTTGACAGCAGCAAAGAATGGTCATCGACATCTCTCGTATCATCATGTAAAGTGTAAAATGGCACACACCCTTTTGCTATACGTGAGGATCGTCAATTCTTTTATTTACGTGTACCTATTGTCTATCGTGAGGGTGATGATCATGATGGGTGAATGGTGGTGTATACGGTAATTGAGTGGCCTCAGTGTAATAGCAGTAGGGGATTTAAACTTGGGGGCCGGTAGCTCCACAACTTGAGACAACGCTTCTCTTCTCTTTCTCCCTCCTCTGCTTTTATCCCCATTCACGACATTCCAATCAAGGTAATGCATTATAAAAAGAGTGCTCTTGTTGGCTGTGAGGTATTAATGTAGTTCTGAACCTGCATTGTCAGGGAGTGAGCGTGTGTCCAAATGCTGAGGAATGAGCGTGGTTGGTGGTTGGTGGTTGCCATGGCGATATGGTTGCTTCCTTTTGCTCGTTGCTATTCCCGCTCTACGCTTGGTGTCAACAGGTACATTCCGAGCCCAATGTTGCAACCGAATTAGTTCCATTGACGTGTTAGCTTATATAGAGGGCAAGTTTGGTTTTAAGACGTTGGCTGGTTTGGCGTTTTGTTTCGGCTCAACAACACCACACCATGGCTTTTCGGTTTCCAGTAACCAACAACAACGGGTCTTTATGTGTATGGAAAAGGCAAGTACAATGAAACAAACAATGAAAAGGGCGTTTATTGTGCGTGTGTGTGCTAATAATGAATTGAACAGGTTTCTTTGGTCAGGCAATGCAACTTGGGTTCAAGTCCTAGCCTGTATCAAGTGGTCGATGACGATGGGTTTATGGAAGAGCATGGTTACCGTGTTGAGGTAAAAGGGGATTTGCAACAGCTTGTGAATGTGTTGAACCAACACGTTCTTCTCGTGATAGGTTCGTTCGTTCCCTTTGAGGATTTCTTTTCATGAGGTGGGAAATGATTGGAAGGATTGGGGATCATTCTTTCTTTGGAGAGAATGAATGAGGACAACTATGAGCCTGGACTCTACGTAAGTGAGTCCTTCCTTGCCATGGATCGAACTGGCCTTGCGTGATTCGTGCAGTGCCTTCTCAAGAACAAGGGATCGCCCGACGTTGCTCGTATGGTGGTAATTTGGTTTGTGGATTCCTTCTGATCTGCTTTCTTCCTTGGAGAGGATCGCCTAACGGTATACCAAATCGTCATCATTCCCGGCATCATATGGTCTAACTTGCTTGCTTTCTATTTATAGAGACGACGATTACGATGATTACCACATACACAACAATGGCGATTACGATGATTACCACATTCACAACAATGACGATTACGATGATCACCCCATCTACAACAATGACGATGATGACGACAGCGTGATTCAAAAGGAAGTCTGCAAGATTCCATTCTTTTCAACTTGTGTGTTTTTGATATTGATGTGACGGATGAGATTGACAACTGATGACGAGTACGAGTAGGAATGATGACGGAGGACGACTACGACGATGATGGTGGTAGTGTACAGTACATAGCAAGATAGCTAGATGAAATAAAGCATTGTTTATTTATTACACGCTTGTTGGAGGTTGCTAGCTTGTGGATTACATACTATTGCTTCGAAGATTGAATAATAAAGGTGGTCCGGTTATCGGTCATGCAAGAAGTACATGGCTTTTGTGATACAATAAGGAGTGGGAAGTGGGTTGAGCTTGAGAAGAGAAAATGTGAACAGATCCCTCCATTGAGTTTCAGGATGAGTGACCCATTCAATATGTGTATACGTATCTTTTTACATATACAAATTGGTTTATGCAGCTCGACTTTCTTCTACATGCAAATGTGATGCATACCTTGACACACCTTCATTATTGGATGCTGTTTACTTACGTATCTTCACAAAAGACAATCATCATCGTCATCCATTTGTGTAGCAACCTGTCAAGGACGTGTCTGTGTAACCACCACGTGCGGTTTCACTCAGCTCTTCATCTTTCCGTTAATGCAGCCGACACCATCCACTGGGAAAAAGCAACTCCATCACGCTTACAGCATAGTGAAAACATAAAGACAGCCATATCTCAAGATTTCACAATGAAACGTGGGGTTTTGAATAGAGCAATGGGCTCGGCTTGGCCAACAGCACCTTGTGTGAAATTTTCGCGTCCAATGTCGCAAACAGCCCAAAAAATATTTTTTTGGTCGTCGTCGTCGAAGAGGTCGACCCCCAGATCCAGTTTGGCTGGTGGCGACATTGCGAAATCTGGGATTGGCAAGCTTTATCGTGAAACTTGCACACAAGGTGCTGTTGGCCAAGCCGAGCACCTTGTTCTATCAAAGACCCCACGTTTCATTGTAAAGTTTGGAGATACAGCCACCTTTATCTTTGTAAGCGTGATGCTATATGAGAAGTGGTCTTTGTTTAATGTAAAGTAGTATGGCTATAATAGAGCAAAAGATGCAGAAGGACCTCTTTGGGTAACTCAGCTAAAAAGTCAGGACTTCAGGGACAATGCATGAAATGTACGCAACCCTCACTTTTATGTCATACATTGGCAGCTAATAGCCACTTTTGTGCATTCCCAACTTTTGTTCATTCTATTGTAGGTGGACGATGCTCCTGCTCTAGACATTCATTTCCATGATTAAAGTAGGTTGACCCGAGCTGATTTGGTTGAGTTACGCTCACACAAGATTACATCGGTTGAGCTACATCGAGCGTGCTTTATGTCCAGAGTGATGTAATCTCTCTTTGACCACAGCTCAGTCAAATCAGCTCGGATCAACCTACTTTAATCATGGAAGTGAATGTCTAGAGCAGGGGCATCGTTCCCATGCAGTGGATCTTGCAACAATGATGATTGGATAAAAGTGACCGTTAGCTAGCAATACATGCCTGTTCCTAGATGATCCATAAAGTAATTATACATTGACCCTTTCATTCATGCAAACGTAGCTGTGTTACACAAC
>NW_026695547.1:0-6687 GCF_029851405.1 Lichtheimia ornata | reverse complement strand
GATCAGTGGCCAATGATATAACTTTTGGTGTTGCTATGATAAGTGATAATCTTTTATTGCTAAGGATGTTCACGATATATATATGTTCAATGTATGTATTCTATGAATGATGTGGAAGATGCTAGTAAAGGGCTTCTAGCAATTGTCAGCATCAAAAGGAAAAGGGTTCTAGAAGGAACGAGCAAAAGCTAGGTCACGTGGTCACATGACCTACGACAGAAAACTTCACAGGTGTCTACAATGTTTCTTTAATATCTCATCAATGCAGTGGTCCATCGATACCGGGTAAAGTGCAAAATGATTGTTTTTTATAGCGTTTACATCGGAGATGAATGTTTGGACAATTGGGACTTGGAAAAGTTTTCTACATCGAATCTGAAAGGAATTGCACATTATAGTATATGGTATTGTGGAGCATATAATCTGATATAACAGCCTAAATTTCTGTAGCCATCCAAAACTCCGCGAAATCATTATCATCCATTACCACATGTGGAAGACGTCGGTGTACCAAATTGGAGAACAATCTATTAACTAGGTCAGGCACTACAAGCAAAAATGATCATTGTCCAACTTTTTGTCCAACTTTTATTACAAAATAACCAATCATTTTCATAGGCTCATCGCTCGCCAGCCACTATTGCAACATACATGTAAAGTGGTTATTGCATAGATCGGAAGCACCTAAATACTATATATAAATTTCACATTTGTAAGGCATCGGCCCGGAGCAGCATTCCTGTGAAAAGGTACACCATCAACTTTGAACATGAGCCTTACAACAGTTGTGTGACCTCCGATTTTCAAATCACGATAGCACGTCCCACAGACCGCGCACATCTATATAATACATATCGCATGATTCACAATTGACTGCCCTATTGGGTGATATATATACCAGGGTCCGACGTTACACACACCAAAAGTTATTACTACAAATCTAGGTGAGAACGTATCTTACCACAGATCCCCTTGCACCACTATGTCACCCTTGTTCTCTTGCGAAGGAATGGATAACGTCAAGCTTGTTGGATCGATCTTGATACCATAGGCGCGCATCCAAGGTAATCCAAGCAATAATAGGTCTGACTTGCGATCCAATACTGAACAATGCTCTCGACGTAGTTTGCCACCAATCTGCACCGGTACGTTTACGCATACGCCATTAGGTGTTGTATCCCTTTCATCCAGCTGCTGGATTGACATGAGGTCCTTGTTAATCGGTAGATTCAATCGCTTTGCAAGAGGCTTGCTGATAACGGATACGGATGCTCCTGTGTCGGCAATTGCTTCCACCTTTTCACCATTGATGTTCACTTGTACAGCAAATGGCCTTGCAGCTCCCATGGATGCAGGATTGTACGGATATTGGGTAACAGAAGTGTCTGAGTGGTAGCCTTCAGGATCATCGTTCTCAAACTCTGAGTCAAATAGGTACGATTCGGATACACTCTCGCCATCATCATCATCATCCAACCCACTCCACTCCTCTTTTTCTTCCTCCTCTTCATCACCACTCTCCTCATCATTACCATCCTCCTCTTCCTCATCATCCGGCTCCACGAGATTCACCGCGTTGACTTGTTTGGATACAGCAGTGCGAGGTTTTCGGCCATGAATGAATCGTATACCATCACACAAATCCTTGGCAGCTTGCTTATCAATTGACAACCATTCCTTGAAAGACATGTTCACTTGTGTATCTCCCAAAGCATCCCAAATGCTTGTCTTGTTGATGGCCACCTCCAATCGCCTTGCAGGCTGTCTTGTTCGCTTCTTCGCCTCCTTCATGGTCACGTCGTTTGTTGTATTGGATGGAACTTGATTCGAAACAATCGGCAAATTGATGGCATTCACCTCATCATCCACCACTTTTCTTTTGCTCCTTTTCTTCAACGGTGCGGCTGTTTCACCTGATGCTGAGGATCTTGGGCGGACACGACCATTTTGCCAGACTTGGACCCCTTGTATCAGATGTATTTGTTGTTGCGTAGGTGTATTTGGGAAGGTTCTTGAATTGTGTAGGGCAGCAGACTCCCCACTTACTGCTGCCCCATACCTTTTCCTGATTCTTGCTGACCACGTTCGTTGCATTGATAGGCCTTATGACCGACTTGCCCACAATTAAAACACGTCAACGAATATCCACCATAACCACCATAGCCACCACCACGCGTATTGCTGCCGCCTTGTCGATTCAAACGCTCCATCAAGTTGATTTCAAGACGATTAAACTTCTCATTCATCTCGTTCAATGCCTTGTCAAAACTTGTCATGCTGCCTGCTTCAGATACACGATCGGACTTCGCACCCAACACAACACTCTTGTCGCTACTTGTGCTGCTTGACGACACACCACCACCAACTTCGGCTGCCTTTTTATACTTGATGCGTAGTGACTCCTCCTTCTTAGCTGCATCCACTGCTTCACCATATGTCTCCGGTTCTTCTCGCTCCACTTCAAATCGAATATCATCTTTCAATGCCTTGCACAATAAATCGATTTTCATGCGTTCATCCTTCAATGATAATCTTTGGAATAATGCTTGTTGAGCTTCCACCAACTCAGAAACACTCTCCTCATCTCCTTGCTTGCGTGCCTCCAATCTACGCCACCAATCCCTCTTAATTGACTTGCTGGCATAGCGTTCAGTAAACTTCTCCTCGAATTCTTGCCAAGTAGTAACGTTATCCTCATGCTCGGCCCACCAATCACCAGCAGAGCCTTTCATATGCGAACCAGCTACCAGGAGAATGCTACCATCGGAGATACCACCACGACGGAGACGCTTAATACTTCTTAACCAACCCATTGGGTCTTCATTAGCCTTCCCATAAAAATGTTCTGGCTTAGCTAATAAAGAGCGCAACAGTTCAGTTTCCGGATTACGTCCCTTAGAGCTTGAAACGAAAGGAGATTCTTGAGTCGACATAATAATCAATCAATGGATGGATCGATTTTCAAATGGATGAACGATGTAATTGGGGATGTTGTTGTGTATAGATAATCTGCCGTAACGAATGTTGTAATGTGTTTTTGCGCGGCTTCTCCACCGAAATGAGACGTAGGGCAGTAAGGCTTGTAGCGAGGGTGTCAAATAGTCCAAAAACGGCAATCACAAGGAGTCTTCACAAATCCAAACAATAAAGCAATCGTAACTGCTTCACTCAAATGATCACAATCGAATACAAAGACAAAAGACCAGGGTTTAATGAAATATTTTCAGTGCTCAAACAAATAGCTATGCTCAGATAAACGAGTGGATAACAACAACCATGTTTCAAAAAACAAATCCAGATTCCAAAAATGGCAGCTCGAGGCTGACCATCCCACTACTGCTGTCTCAGGCCAGTTGGTTGGTATTTGGTGTAGTTGACTAGAATACCTGTCTGTAGAAGAAGAGGCTGTAGGATCGATCCCTGGGGTATGTCTATCTTTTGCACCCCATACAGGATTTCCAATGTCGTATCACTCTTTTGTCACACGTGATCTTCGATACTTCTTTTGTTACACATTGCTTCGCAGCAGCTTTATTGCTGCGCACATCTTACTGCGCATGCTGCGCAACACTTGTATCATCATCCATCATCATGCTGCGCATACTGCGCCTATCTTTTAGAATAGTATAAATATCCCTTTCTCTTGTATGAATAAACCATATCTTATATTCTTATCTTCAATCAGCAAAAAGCTTCATTCGTCTATTCTTTATTCTGGCCATTGGATTACCAGCACAGATTCGAATACGACACCAAGATGAACAGGAACATGAGGATAATGATTTCGTGGTTGAGGTTGTCGGGGTATTATGCGCTGGCGCAGCAATATTCCTTTTGACAACATCAACTTCTTGTACTCAGCAGGCGCAGCTCATGTGTAGCAGGCGCAGCAGTACTTCGCCACAACATCATAGATAGCCATCCCATATAAATATCCCCACCACACAATATGAATAAACATCATCTCTTTACGTTACAAATACTTCTTTATTATCATACGTCGTTGCTATTGGCTACGGTCACATCCGCCAAAAAGAAAGCTCGACAATTGGTAGCTGATGCTTTTTCGATCCACCATGTACAGGCGACACGATTTTTATTCGAGACACGATACAAGATACTATGGACAACAATACATCGAACGAAGGCCCGTCATTTGCTACAACTGTGGAAACGAAGGACATTTTGCACGAGATTGCGCATTAGACACGTTACCTGATGCTTACCGTTTTCGACCGTTTCAAAGAATTACGTATGAAGAACCAACCCACAAGCAAGAAACTGGTTGCCCACATGATTTTACAAGACCGGCCCATCAAGTCCACGCAATGAAACAAGATCCACCGACTGCTCACCTCCTCGATATCGATACCGACTTTGATGCCATTGTCGTAGACACAGCTTAATCATCATAAAGTGGTTCCCACAGCTGTCATTTAATTCTCCTTCTCATCTCATGTTTGTCACACCTACATTCTCCCACGCATAAATCTTATCCTATATGGCTGTCAGGTACATGGGCACAGACGCGTACGTAAGATTATGGGTATATCGAGAATACCATCATCGTTACTAATCATGGTGTGAGGGCGTGGGAGAATCAGGTTATAGCAGGATCAATCATTTAGTATAAAAGAGTGGACGTCTTCATTGAATAAAGGGTATCTTCAGTCTCACTTGACTTATTATTGTCTCGTTCTTATAATCTCATTCCATTTTTATTCCACTCGATCACATTTTTTTCAAGTGAATTCTGCTCCTCTATTCTACTACTATGTCTCAATCCAACTTACCTTCCAACGACAATGGTCAAGCCCCCATGAACGTGGATCGTTCTCCTCCTGCTTCCACTCCTTCTGGTTCGGCTGGCACTTCTGCTCCTTTGTCTCCTCAAGTTTCCTCTCAAGCCGGTTCTCAAGACTCACGTTCGTCTCGCCAACAAGTGCATGACAGCATTTACGCGTTGCGTCGTGAATTGAGTAATGCCATGGCTCATCGTGTTGCTGCTGTTACCAGTGGTGACACCAATGCTCAAGCTCAAGCTCGCGAACGTATGGCTTTCCTCAAACAAGAACTTGAAGAAATGCAAGAAATGGCTCTCTTGGTTGCACCTGCTCGCTCATCCCAATCCTCATCGTCTTCTGGTTCTCGTATTCCTCAAGGCTTACCTTACATGCAATGGGCAGGCTATGAATGGTGTGATGATTATCATACTTATCCCACCATGCAAGAATGCTTACTTGTATTTGAGGACATCATCCATGCATCCAGCAATGACATCAACCAAGTGTGGCACAAGTTTCTTCCCATCCGTTTGTCTCCTGAGCATCGTTCGTGGTTTGGTGACAACTTGGCTCATCAACCTCATCTCTCTTGGCATGCTGCTCGCGCTTTGTACGAAGGTGAATTTGCTGTTGACGACTCTGAGTTGGTGGCACGTAATGTGGATCTATTCATGACGTGTCGTCAACGAAAGAGAGAAACTGTCAGTGAGTTTACGGCTCGCTTCCAAAAGCTACGTCGTGATGCTCGCCAACCTGATGATCAAGTCGCAGTGAATCGTTATCTTCATGGTCTCCTTCCACACATTGCCGATCGTGTCAACACTGCACGTGCCTCGCAATCATCTGAAGCGAAACGCACGGTTCATCAAGTCTCAAGTATGGCCCTTACGGTGGAACAGCATGCTGGTCATAGCAACTTGGCTCATGGTGGCAGTGATCATGCTTCTTCCTCTGGCTCTTCTCGCTCCTCTGGTTCCTCTGGCTCTTCTGGTTCTCGTCACTCATCAGGCAATCGTAAAAGACGCGCTTCTTCTCCTTCTGCTGGTGAACAAAACAAGAAGTTTTGCGATTTGCATGGCAAAGGCAATCATGCCACTGATGAATGTCGAAAGCGGCAACTCATTTTGAAGCAAGAAACCGTGCCCAATGGTTCGTCTCGTGGTGATGTGTCGCGTGGCAGTGGTTCTCGTTCTGCTGGTGCTGGTGGGTCTGGCAAGCCCGTGAGAGATAAAGGTAAAGGACGCGCTTTTGTTGCTCGTGCCCATTCACACACCAAGGATTTGAACTCCGGTTCCTCGTCATCCTGTGATAAGGGTAAAGCTGTCTCTCGCCCCCAATCTCATGCCTTGCATGTACCTTCGCCTGGTGGCTCCACCCCTAGTGTGGATACATCAGCCACATCAAGTTCGTCTGTTGCTGCACCTGTTTCTTGCAGGGATGATTCTTCGTCTAGTTCTTCGGGTTCGTCTCCTGTTGTTGCTGCCACATCAGTTTCCACTGATACTCCTTCGTCTCCTTCTTCGTCTTCTTCTCCTGCTCTTCCTTATGCGGAGCTTGAGGATGTTGAAATGGCTGACGTATGTGATGCTCTTTCTGGTCCTTCCTCAGAGTGTAAGTCTCATTCTCATGCTCATACACAGGATGTTAATAAGCATTCACGCTCACCTTATTTTCCTATCATCATAGAAGGACATCGTCTTTGGGCCTTGTTGGATACTGGTGCTACCGACAGCACTGTTTCCCCGGCACTTTGTGCCAAATTTGGATGGTCCGTACAAAGATTGCCTGGTACAATGAAATTGGCTGTTCCAGGTGCCTCCATAGATCGCATAGGCATTACAAATAAATTGAGTGTTACATGCAATGATAGAACCATTTCTCATGCTTTTGAAGTAATGCCTTT
>NW_026695546.1:0-6733 GCF_029851405.1 Lichtheimia ornata | reverse complement strand
TCTGTGGCAATACATGTAGATGCTCCATAAGAGGGGATACTTGGGAGGTCCACGTGCCTTTCTTGGTTGGCCTGACTTGTTGAGCTTCACTGGCCTATCACTTGGTGCTGAAGAATTGCCTTTCTTGGCTTCGCATTTCGAAATTAGATGTACAGCATTTATGCAAAAAGCGTTTCCCGATGATCAATGCATGTCGGAATGATGCATTTTACTATATCCACACCCATCTTTGACATACCAGCACGAGATTCCACATGGTCGACTTTATCATGGGCAACCCATACAACTCCTTTCAATGCGTAGATATTTTCCACTTGCTGCACACAATCCTTTTCATCGATTTCTTTCCATTTATCACATAGGAGCTCTTGACGCTTTGTTTCGAACAACTCTACACTGCTCGCGTTACTTGTTTCGTCAACACCCTCGACGATCGTGGCATTCGGAACAGATTCGTCATTGTGGTTGTCAGTGAGGTCAATAACTTCGCGTTGCATAGTTACAGGTAAACACAGGAGAAAAAGGTTTTTTCCTCTGTAGCACTGAGTCTTTATTTAAAAAAGCGTAACAGTATCATTATGTAATTGACAAATAAAGCTTTTCTTTTATTTGAAGTGTGTCAGCTATAACCAAGCCTACTAATGAGCCAAGTACATGGAGGAACGAGATGAGCGTGCTTGTTGTAAGATCGAGTTGGGTAGATCGGCTGCAGGTTGGAGACCCATGTCGACGTAGATTTTGGAGATTGGGTTAATTGGCGAAAAAAAAGAGATGAGCATGTTGCCAGAGAGTAGATCTATATTGTAGGCTACCTCAATTGGTGTCGAATTGGGAATGGGGAGCGAGATGGGTTGATGATCGGCAAGCTGTTGCAGTGGGAAATATAAAGTGGGAGAGTCAAAGTGCGCTGAGTGAAAAATATAAATTAGGGTGAAATAAGACCGTTGAGACCGGGAGCGATGGTAGAAACAGCATCAACATCACCTGTAGCAGAGGCTCATGTCAACGCCCAAAATACGGAAGCTGATGATCTGGGTACTGGAAACAATGGCATTGTGCATTCTCGCACTGATAGTTCTGGTCGTAAGATTGTTTTGCAACCGTATAAGGGTAGAGGCCAAGATGCTCAGGCTTGGATGTTAAATTTTGAGACCGTGGCCAATTACTTGGAATGGAGCGTCCCTCAAGCAATCAAGGAGTTCAGTGTTTCTATGCATGATGATGCTGCCCGTTGGTGGCATGGGTTGGATCCTTCGTGCAAGATGGATCGGGATGTGCTGAAGGAGGAGTTTACCATGTATTTTGCAGGCGGCATGACTAGTGGTGAAGCTGCTATGGCAAAGATAGAGCAACTCAAACAAGGCACCATGCCAATGTATCAATTTGGCACTCGTTTGAAATCGCTATTGACCCAAGCACAACGAGACATGGCTGAACATGTTCGTCTCCATTTTTTCTATACACATGCAAAACCAGAGCTGGCTGCCAAGGTTCGAGAATTAGGTCCAAGGACTTTAGAAGACGCGGTGAAACAAGGCATTCGAATCGAGGAGGCAAGAAGACGCACAAACAAGAAACCTTCTTTGTCTCATACACAAGTCCCTTTGAGTCTACCACCTGGATCAAGCAATGAATCACAACCACCACCTCCACCACCACAAGATGAGGATGGCGATGTGGAAATGAAGCTGAATTCCCAAAGAACTCAACGTCAAGGGAAACCAGGCACATGTTATTATTGCGGCAAATATAGTCATTGGGCCAAAGTTTGTCGTAATAGACCGGGATCGAAACGAAGCAAGAAGGGGCACAAACAAAATGCACAACACGCCAACACAACGCAAACAACTCCAGAGAACATCATATCAACCAGCAACTATTTCGAAAGAGCTTTACAAAATACCATGCGCATTCAAAACAGCCAAAACACGAGTGCAAGGTTTTTTGTATCGGTCACCATCAATGGCCAAGTTTTCGAAATGCTGGTGGATACGGGTTCAGACATCACTACGGCTACAGCGGATGTTGTGGAGCAATTTGGTGAGGTGCAACGTGTTCCAACGAGCACGTTATCGATCGTTTACGGTGACGACACATCAACACAAACATCTTCGGAGGCAGTAACGGTGGATCGTTTCAGCATTCAAAATCAAGCGTATTCAGCATCATTCAGAATAGTCCAACACCAAAACCCATCCATCATTTTGGGAATGGATTGGTTACAACAACAAGATTTACTTTTGGATCCAATCGACCACATTTTGTTACCAAGGACCAAGAGCAAGAAGGTGGCGGCTCACGTACCAGCACAACGTAGCCCACAGGAATGTGACATCTTATTGCGCAAGTACCCAAGTGTCATTGAGATCTCTGATAAGCAATCGGTGATCAAAGGACCCGTTGAGCATCACATTGATACCGGTGATTCACCACCAGTGGCTACAGCAGATTATCGGAGATCCCCTAAGGAGCGAGAAATCATTCATCAAGAAGTACAAGACATGCTCAAGAGAGGAATCATTGAACCTAGTGTCAGTGATTGGGCTTCTCCATTAGTCGTAGTCGACAAAGGTGATGGATCCTATCGCATGTGCGCAAATTACAAGCGTCTCAATCAAGTCACAAGGAAGGACAAGTACCCACTGCCAAGAGTGGAGGATTTGCTCGATCGATTAGGCGGATCATCAATCTTTTCAACTATTGACCTTCGTTCGGGGTATTGGCAAATACCCATGGCGGCAAAAAGACAAGTGCAAAACAGCTTTTTATGCTGAAGGTCAATTGTACCAATTCAAGGTTATGCCCTTTGGTGTATGCAACGGCCCAGCAACTTTCCAACGGATGTCAAATCAGGTTTTACAAGGTCTGTCAGCATTTAGTATGGTTTACATCGATGATATAATCATTTTCTCAAAGGATTCGACTACACACATGGACCATTGTGATCAAGTATTTGCTCGACTTGACAAGTGGAACTTGAAGATCCATTTGGGGAAGTGTCATTTTTTCAAGGCCGAGGTCAAGTTTTTGGGATTCTTCGTTTCTGGCAAGGGTATCCGGCATAATCCCGACAAGGTGAAAGCTATCTTGGAATGGCCCAAACCAAAAACCACACAAGAATTGAGGCGATTCCTTGGCATGTGCGCATTCTACCACAAGTTTTTACGTTCTTTGTCTTCTATCGCAGCTCCATTATATCGACTTACAGGCAAGATGGAGATGAAGGAATGGGATGAAAAGGCTGACAAAGCATTTGACAAGCTCAAGACACGATTGGCGGAATTACCTATGTTGAGGTATCCAGATTCCAACATCCCTTATGAAATGCACACGGATGCCAGTGATTCAGGCTTGGGTGCTGTTTTGGTGCAAGAAGGCAGGCCCGTATCGTTCGCAAGTCGATCACTTACAACAGCTGAGGCGAACTACACAGCTACGGAGAAGGAATGTTTGGCGGTCGTTTGGGCTCTAAGATACTTTCGTCCTTATATCCATGGCGCATCATTGACCATTTTTACGGATCACATGGCGTTGAAGGCTATCGTCAGCAGCTCCAATCCAAAAGGTCGTATAGCAAGGTGGATCATGGAATTGGATGCGTATGAATTTACGGTGATCCATCGTCGTGGCATGGATAACTTGGATGCAGATGCTTTAAGCCGTGTATACTCCAACAACCAATACACGCTTACGGATGATCTCATTCGAGCTCACCAGCTGGCTGATCAAGACATTCAAGGATGGTCAAGTGAAGAACAACAAGGAAAATACCGGTGGTTACAAGGTTTATTTTTCCGGATCAATGAATCAGGCACATATACGTTGGTGATGCCCAAAGCTCTATGCAAGTATTTCCTTCAATTGATACATTCCCATCCAACAGCGGGCCATATGGGACGAGACAAGACCATAGCCAAAGCCAAACAAGTAGCATGGTGGCCAACATTAGTCCAAGACGTGACCGATTTTATACGCAAGTGCCCTGATTGTCAACGACACAAGACCTTGAAGCACAAGTATGGATACCTTACAAGCATTCCGGTTGGCAATCCTGGGGAAGTATGGGCATCGGATGTGGCGATCATGGCAAACGTCAGTGAGAGTGGCAACAAATACATCGTGGTGTTTATGGAATACTTGACAAAATGGGTGATCACGGCAGAATTGTCAAGCTTTACTACCACGGAGTTGGCGAACATCCTTTTATACCGCATCGTTCTTGTATATGGAATGCCAGCAAAGTTAATCACCGACAACGGAAGCTCATATGTCTCGGAAGCCATGAACATCATTTGCGATCGGTTGGGGATAGCAAGATCAGTCACCTCGGTAGAACATCCTCAAACAGATGGCCTTGTGGAAAGAATGAATCAAACATTGAAGACTGCATTGGCACCTTATGCGTATGAGTATCCTCGACGTTGGGACCAGTTTCTTCCTTTTGTCACATTCGGCATCAATACGTCAAAACAAGCATCCACGGGCTTCACTCCTTTTGAGTTGATGTATTGCCGAACAGCAAATCTACCAACTACAGCAAATATGAAGGCACCACCGATGAAGGCACACAATGCGGAGTCATGGCTAGCGTATTTGAATTATCATTTACCAATCATTCACGCAACGGCAAAGAAGAACATCCTAGCAGCTCAAGCACGACAACAACGCTATTACAACCGAAATCGCCTTCCAGCAAGAGAATATCAACCAGGCGATTACGTGCTCAAAGACATCCCCTTGGAACAACGTGGGTTTCCAAAGCCCAAGTTCACAGGCAAATGGCGGGTTTTACGCAAGACATCGGATGATCAAGCTTATGTTCTCGAATGCGCAGTGCCAGGCAGAAAGAAAAAGCGAACCACAGCAAATCAATCACAATTGGAGCCTTATTATGAATAGTCTTTTGTTATCTTATTATGAATATCCAATTTTTTTCTTCTCTCTTATTCTTATCCTTTCAATTGAAGAGGGGGATAGTGTGACAGATAGCATTCCCAATATAGATAGTATCACCCCCCATAGCAATAAACCCAGTTCTCTTTCCTCTAACTCTCACATTCTGGTAGGGCAATTGCGTTCCACATGACCAGTTGTGCCACAGTGCCAGCAAACGATGTTGGCATTGTGATTGTAACGCGGACCTTTATAGCCACCACGACCACGTTGATTGATGAAACCTCCTCGTCCTCGTCCTCGATTGTTCATTGGTTGGCGCCAAGATCCACCACGAGGTATTCTCCTGCTAGCTTGTCGAGCATCCCACATTGCATCGAGTTCCATACGATCATCACCTTGATTTGCTTGTACTTGTGCTTGACCATGCCTTCTTATCGTACCATGTTGAATAGGATGATCCACACGCATTCCACGAGCGATGTTGGCTGCCGACTCATATCGTTCAGCTGCGTTGTAAGCATCACGTAGTGTAACCAAATCCTGGAGTAACACTTGCATGCGAGCTTCATCATCAAGCCCTTGCACGAAACGATAAATTGCATCGGCTGGATCCATACTTGGTAATTCGAGCATGTGCTTACGAAAGGTAGCTACATACGCACGAATGATTCCTTCCGTTTGTTGCGAAATGCGATCCAACGCCTCACGAGCCAGTTGTTCAGAGTTATTAGGTTTGAATTCATCGCGAAACGTGACACAGAAGTCATCCCAAGTGGTTGGTTGATATACATCAGGGTCATTTTGTAATTGTCGCCACCATTCAGAGGCTTCTCCTCTTAATACAGTGGAAGCAAAACGCACCTTGACATCTTACACTCATAGTACTGTTCTTCAGGCGGCAATAATTGTCAAAGGCATGAAGCCATCCTTCCACTGCTTGTGCGGTACGTTCACCACAATATACCTCAGGTGGCATCAATCGAATGCCATCAAGTTCATCAGTGGATCGGGTACCCGAAGAAGATGAGTTGTGTTGTTGTAGTAGGACCTGAAGTGATTGCATGATGACATGTAAAGCGGTGTCCTCAGTGGTCACTGATTGTTGTGGAGCTGTGGAATTCTCACCACGGCCGTCTTGAGCTTGTTCGCGATTATCCATAATAAATGATGGTGATGGTGATAAAGAAGCGTCAGCAGGAAGTTGTCCAATAGCAACAAGAAAACGACGACGTAAGTTGGTTGCTTGTTCTTCGATCTTCGTTTGACTAGCTGGCCCGTATGTTGTGCGTTGCTCTTCAGGAATAAAGATGATCTCCGTGTGTTGTCGAAAAAGTGCCTGTTGCGAAGGGTTCAAGCCAGCTAGGATCTTCTCTTAGATAGCGAATTGACGTTGTTGTTGTTGTGAGTACAGGTTGCTCATCGATCAGCTACCAGTGTCGTGTAGAGGGACGTAGCTATACAAAGCACTAAAGCAATAGCACGTATCTGAATACTTTTGGAAAGACTTGTGTTCTTTATTGTTTTGGGTATTGCATGTATATGTATATATGTAAGATGATAGAGTGGGAGTACAAAAGGTATTGGGTACGACCCATATTGCTACACAGATGTTGAGTATCACTTTGATACGACTGTCGCAGCAACATACCGGATCTTCTTGATCGGTATTATCTTTTTGTACATCTTTATCATCTTATCTTCTTTATGCTGCGCCCTCCATCGTTACTTCGCCACATCCACATTACTTAGCCCCATGCAGCAATTATAAATAGTGGACCATCTCATAGAATATGTAGCATTCACAGCTACAAGATACGCTAGTTTCACTGAGATTACG
>NW_026695545.1:0-6767 GCF_029851405.1 Lichtheimia ornata | reverse complement strand
CGAGCACCTGCTGCTGGCTGTGCATTGGGGGATTAGAAACCATATATCAATCATACATGAAAAAGTGTTGCGTATTCAAATGTGTGCTCTCATGCGTTATGCTCCTCAATCATATTTGTCGTGACATGGACACCATATGGCAATTTTTACTTTGATGCGACATGTGACTACCCGAATACAGCTATCAAGATACAAGTCTACCTCATTCATCACTCTCGCAATCCCAAAAGCTGATACCGTTTCGCTCGTTACGTGATTGAACGCGTACAGGATCCGGATTCGGTCAATGTATACCACCTTCATCCTCCGTAAACAAGAATATCCCAAAATTTCCATCATCCAACCTCCCCCATTCATCCAAAGGAACACCACGATGATGTATTTGCTCAGCCTCATATATACACTGGACAATCAAGACATGCACAGGATTTGGATCATTGGTCACGGAATACATTGGTGGCAAAGACATGAAGGGATGTGGAGACACGATTGTGACAAAGGACTTGGATGCCTAAACGGTATGATGGTGCTTGCTATTATTCTTTGGTGGATCCCTTGCGCTGAAATAATCTGATTCAACAACCAATGCAGTGATTGGGCCTTGAATAAGATGATGATACAGTAAGAAGCTTGAAATAGTAACCACTGTTTGCTTTGCAAGCATTTCCCTCCCCTATGTATTCCACGTACCGATGTCTTTGTTCATGCAACGCATGAGATATCCTTGCCCAATCCAACCACCATAAAGACCCCAAAAGCGAATTACTAAATAGCCATGCCTTAGTACTTGTCAAACAAAATCCAATGCACGTGAACGCACCTTACCGGAAAGAGTGACCCAATGAAAAGTGTATCCAAACACACCACGTATCACCATGACCCGATACGATGAATGTAATCCGTTGCGTTGCTGCATGGTCTTGAGACACATTCCAAGAAGAGTAAACGAATCCCCAGTACGCCTTGCATTGTCACAGTGGACATTCCTTGCTTGGTATCATCCCATCCGATGTATCCACATCACCAGGAATGAACAAATTCAATGATGATGGCAATTCTTGAGGACCCTGCTTTAATCCATTAATCATCCTCCTATGATCCACTCCCTTGCCTTCAGTATCACTGCTCTTTGTTACATACCATCTCGAAAAGTCGAAAGATTTTCCCATGCTCGGTTGTTGCTTTTGAATCACGTGACCCATCGTGGGATAAATGTTGCTGCTATTGAGTACAAGAAGCACGGCTATAGAACACATCAATGAATCCCTTTGCGACACACGTTTCCAGTCGTCATGCGTACCCCATCATCAGTACACCCTTTGCCCTTCTTGAACAGGATCTCTTTCCACATTCCTCCTCAATCTTGAAATTGTCGGCATTCCGGAAACAAGAAAGCTGTGAAAAGGCAACCATATCAGTATACACAGTCAACAAGGACAAGCCTATCTACACGTTGCTCACCTTCATTGACACCCTTGCGTATATGGAGTTGGCTAATGAGGGGCTCCCATGTCGAACCACGATCGTGCTTGTTGCGAGGTCTGGGTAAGAAGTAGCAAACAAGGAGAAGCTGAGTAGACAAATCACCCTTTTGACACAAACACATGGAAATTAGCCACAGCCAATGATACATGCATGCATGCAACATACACAACGCTATCGCAACCAATGTCTCCATGACAACATGCTTTACTCTTGTTGCCCTTCAAGAGGTGCCAGAATGAATGATGGGACACTCATCTATATAAGGTGCAACGTATAAAAGCAAGATCGCTATGCCCATCATGGAACACGTTATACGACATATAGTAGAATTGATATCGTGCATGAGGAAATCTGTATAAATAAAAGGCATACGCGGTAGTACTTGTGTTGTGGGTATCCAATCTTGCATCAAGCTGGGGTTCTTGATAATGTTACTTCAATTGCAAGTTTGATAGACTCGTGCTCGTTATCAATCTTGATCGCATCCGCTTGCCTTTCTAATACACGCAGCTCAAGCTGCAGCTTCTGCTCTATTACAGTATGATTGAGGCGATTGGGAATGAGCCAAGACAACTTCTCATATGGCATCATCTTTACAGCATAAAGACAGTCATAACTCAAAATGTCGCAATGAAGCATGCGCTTTTTTTGGAATTAACGTGCTCAGCCCAGCTCAAGCTACCTTGTGTGAAAGGTTTAGGATCGAACTCGTCAATCTCAAATTTGGCCATGTCACCACCCGCCAAAAGGAAAACATGTCGACCTCTTGAAACATTTTTTTGGCTGACATGGACAAATGCAAAAATTGCTATTGACGAGTTCGATCCTGAAACTTTCACACAAGGTACTTTCGACCATCCTGCGCATGCTGGTATCAAAAAGAGCTCATGCTTCATTGTGAGATTTTGAGTTACAGGTGCATGTATGTTTTGCAAAGCGCTGCTATTATAAACGTGGGTCTTTTTCAATTGTGGCTCATATGTACGTTTATAGTGAGATAGGTGCGATTGATGGTGTTTGTATACGAAAGCAAAGAAACAAGGATTAAAAGAGCAATGGATGATATGGGTTAGATGTCTGATGGTCCTTCATAGATTGGATGCTATTAACCAATTCCATCCAATTGAGCCCATTGTGGATTTGACAACATGTGGGGAATGCGCCTGCTCCAAGGTTCCGTTCCATATTTTAATTACATTGATCCGAGCTGGTTTGGATGAGCTACCCTTAGACCAGGTTTTGTCTAATCCATACATCCGTATACCTTGCATGTTGCAACCGATATACGCCTTACTTGCTGTAATTTCCTCAAATCGGCTCGGACCAATGTAATTGAATCATGGATGTGAACCTTGGAGCAAGCGCATTCACCACACGTTGTCAAATCCACAATCGGCTCATTTAGGTGGAATTGGATCATAGCTAGCAATCTTTGAATGACTGCGACATAGCGTACACATATCATCCATTGGTCTTTTAATCCTGTTTTCTTTGCTTTCTTACCCAAACACGGCCCCGTGCAGCTATTGCACTATAAGTGGTTAGACGAGTGACAATTGAAAAAGGCGACTTTGTCATATAGCATCATGTTTACTGCATAAAGACAACCATCACTCAAAATGTCACAATGAAGCATGGGCTCTTTTTGCAACCACCGTGCTCAGCGAAGCTCAAGCAACCTTGTGTACCAGTTTCAAGACCGAACTCGTTAATCTCAAATTTGGCCATGTCACCACCCGCCAAAGTAAAATCAGGTCGACCTCTTGAAACTTTTTGGCTGACAACGACAAATGCAAAAATTGCTATTGACGAGTTCGATCCTGAAACTTTCCCACAAGGTGCTTTTGACCATGCTGAGCATGCTGGTTCCAAAACGAGCCCATGCTTCATTGAAAGGTTTTGAGTTACAGGTGCGTGTATGTTTTGCTATCATAAAGGTGGGTCTTTTTCAATTGTGACTGATATGTACATTTATAGTGAGATAGGTGCTAAAGGCGATGTTTGTATACGAAAGCGAAGAAAAAAGGACTAAAGAGCAATGGATGATATGGGTCTACTGTCTGACGGTCATTCATAGATTGGACGCTATTAACCAATTCCACCCAATTAAGCCGATTGTGGATTTGACAACATGTGGTGAATGTGCCTGCTCCAAGGTTCCGTTCGATGGTTTAATTACATTGATCCGAGCTAGTTTGGATGAGCTACGCTTAGTCCAGGTTTGGCTCTACTCCATACATCCGTATACGTTGGATGTTGGAAGCGATATACCCGTTACGTGGCCGTAATTTCTTCAAATCGGCTCGGATCAAGACACATGAATAATGGAGATGAATCTTTGGAGCAGGTGCATGTTTCATACGTTATCAAATCCACAAAGGGTGAATTGGGTGGAATTAGCTAATCGCTTGCAGCGTATGAATGACCATCAGCTAGTGAGCACATATGATACATTGCTCTTTCAATGCTGTTTTCTTTGCTTTCTTACCCAAACACGACCTCGTGCAGCTATTGCACTATAAGTGGCTATATGGGTGACAATGGAAAAAGATGACTTTATAATAGCATCATGTTTACAGCATAAAGACAGCCATCCATAACTCAAAATGCCACAATGAAGCATGGGCTCGTTTTGCATCCACCGTGCCCATCCCGGCTCAAGCAACCCTGTGTGCACGTTTCAGAATCGAACTCGTCAATCTCAAATTTGGCCATGTCACCGCCCACCAAAATAAAATCAGGTCGACCTCTTGAAACTTTTTGGCTGACAACGACAAATGCAAAAATTGCTATTGACGAGTTCGATCCTGAAACTTTCCCACAAGGTGCTTTTGACCATGCTGAGCATGTTAGTTCCAAAACGAGCCCATGCTTCATTGAAAGATTTCGAGTTACAGGTGCATGTATATTTTGCTATTATAAAGGTGGGTCTTTTTCCATTCTGACTCATGTGCACATTTATAGTGAGATAGGTGGGATTGACGGTGTTTGTATACGAAAGCGTAGAAAAAGGGATTAAAACAGCAATAGAGGGTATGGGTCCACTGTCTGACGGCCATTCATAGATTGGACGCTATTAACCAATTCCACCCAATTGAGCCCATTGTGGAATTGTCAAAGTGTGGTGAATGCGCCTGCTCCAAGGTTCCGTTCCATGTTTTAATTACATTGATACGAGCCGATTTGGATGAGCTACGCTTAGACCAGGTTTTATCTAATCTATACACCCGTATACGTTGCATGTTGGAAGCGATGTACTTGTTACGTGGCCGTAATTTCCTCAAATCGGCTCAGATCAAAACACCTGAATCATGGATGTGGATCTTTGGAGCAGGCGGATTTTACACACGGGATCAAATCCATGATGGTCTTGATTGGGTGGAATTGGCTAATAGCTTGCAATGTATGAATGACTGTGACATAGCGTATACATATCATCCATTGCTCTTTTAATCCTCTTTTCTTTGTATTCCTACGCAAACATGGCCTTCCCCAGCTATTGCAATGTAAGTGGGTATATGGGGTGACAACTGAAAAAGATGCCTTTCTCATATAGTATCATGTTTACAGCATAACGACAGCCATAACGGAAAAAGTCGCAATGGAGCATGGTCTCTTTTTGGAACCAACGTGCTCAGCCCAGCTCAAGCAACCTTGTGCTTACGTTTCAGGATTGAACTCGTCAATCTCAAATTTGGCCGTGTCACCACCAGCCAAAATGAAATCAGGTCAGCCTCTTGAAACTTTTTTTGGGTGGCATGGACAAACGCGAAATTTGCGATTGGCCATGATGAACGTGAAACGTGCACACAAGATACTTTTGACTATGCCGAGCATGTCGGTTATATTAAAGGCCCATGCTTCATTCAGAGATTTTGAGTAACGTCCAACTTTATCTTTTTACTATGCTTGAAGCATGATTATAAGCAACAAGTGAGCTTTGATGATTGTCAAACGTCTCGCACAAGATCTGAACATGATGATGGAAGTATTTGTATTCAAAGATTGATACAGGCATACTAGCTGGCTCGAAAGGATTTAGCTAAATGGATGTTCTCCTATCTATTCCTCTTTCAAATTCCGGGATCTTTGATTGTTGAAGGAAAGAATGGATGTAACGTGCATAGTTTCATCAAACAGTAAGCATGTATCTTGCATCATGGTGATGTTAATGGTGACTTGAGCATTGTATTATGGCAGCCGGTATCCTTCGTATGCATGTTCATTGTAATCCCATCAATGTCCATGCTCTGTTGCAGTGATCCAAAGCGATCACCAAATCTCATTGTCATTCTGCTTTTGGTGGATCATCGCGAATAGGTTGTCCTTGTGCAGATTTTTCTTGTCACCATCCAGTCCCATGCATCCAATGATATAGCTAAACGCTAGCTGCTGTTTGTGCACCTTGTATTGTGGATGAAGAGAAAACTATTGCCACGACGATGATAGTGTTCCATTTGTAGATGCCATTGGTGCTGGTAGATTGTATTGCATGGTGCTGCCTTCTCTATATCGCTACTTGAATGGGGATGACGGGGATACTTCGTCTATGCTACCATGTCACAAAATGTATCCTCCTACTTTGTTGCCGAAGAGTTCTGTAATGTCGCAAAATGGCTTCCACTTTCCAATCCACAGTCATCATCGCACGCGCCACCATCATTGTATTCTTTCCAGTCAACCAACACCCATACATCGTCCCATACCAAAAGGAAGCATAGGCCCAGGGCCATGTGGTGAAGGCATAGCGATTGTTGACGATCGTGTTTATCCATCCATTCATCCAGCTGCAAATCGTAATCACCTTGTGGGTATCAACTCGGCTATGCGTGGAGGTATTGTTGTGACGCCTATACGAGGTTTCGAGGTGTTCAAAAAAGAAGCTGTATCGCCGATGCCGTAACCAAGAGACGAACCATGATAGCAAACCGGTTGCCAGGTCACGAGTGATGAACGCTTAGAGAGTCTTCAATATTGGATCACTGATACAAAGCCTAAGACATCCAACAAAAGCGAGCTGCATTAGCAACCATACAAGAGCATTTCCCCTCAAAGAGCTTTTGTGGAACATGTACCTACCATATGCCCCGATCCAATCCCAATACAACCAATGTAATCGCTCACAACCGTATCTCTATCGCCACGCCACGTTGCATAGCAACAATCCACATACCATGCTTGCTGCATCTTGACAGGCCATCCAACTACATATACCCATATCGTGCCATTAATTGTTTGTCTTCTATCTTTGCTCCATTGATTATGATCCAATTGCATACCTT
>NW_026695544.1:0-6807 GCF_029851405.1 Lichtheimia ornata | reverse complement strand
CGATTTGGTGCATGCTGATGATTTGAGGGGAAGATGTTCACTTGTGCGATGCATTGATGCGACTTCTTTTAATAGTGGACTACGAAGCTCCATCATGTATCTTTGTCAAATTGGATCGTTTCAACACGTTCTTTGTATGTACAAAGAGCACTCACGATTTCATTCATGCTGATGATTCGAGTGGGAGATGTTCACCTGTAAAAAAGTTCAGGATGCAGAGAGTCGCATTGAGGTGACACAAGTTGCGTCGTGTGTGTCACCCCAATGCGACCCCATGCATCTTGCTTTATTTTACATGTCAACCCCTTCCCATTTTTGAAATTCATATAGGAAGTCATGATGGGGCTATCTAACGGCAAAAACTACGTCTTGATCAGAGCTGTTTTCACCAAGTTAGCGTTTTCCCGCTTGATCCTAGCCTGTAAGCCAATCAAAGACGAGTTGCATCCGTGTCACTCCAATGCGACTATGTGCAGCTCTCCATTTTTTACATGTCAACCCCTTTCCCTTTTGATTGTAACTCATATTCTTTTGAGGAGATCTACCTATACACACTTGAAACGACTTTCTTCGAGGCAATCCTGCAAAGTTAGCCTTTTGAAGGTTATATAAAATTGGGATATAGTTAAACATTATGGCAAGATTTATATATGAAAACGTGCATTGCAATGTGCTCTACATGCTGGTCTTTTCCGATTTCAAAATTGACACGATTTGAGCGAGTTACGATAAATCTTTGCTTTTATTACATCTATAACGCATCCTACTTTGTAAGCTATGTGTATTAAAGGACACCTTGTATTTGTACAGCATGTAGGTGTGTGATTGGAAAGGAAAGTAAATAGTGAACCTATGGATGATGTATTTTTTGGTCTGCTTGTAATAGCTTGAAGCAACGTCTGGTATGGGAAAAACGACGAGTAGTCACTTGCAGCACGTTTGAGGGAACAAGGTATGCAGCAACGGGTGGTCAATGTAGCTATATGTGTTCCATCTCGGTCCGCAATGGAGGTGAATGGCAATGTCGAATGTATGGAGTATCCTATAGTAGAGCTGAGGTGTGTGTGGCCAGGTGTTCCTTTTAAAAGCGATAATAAAAAGGGTGTGTGAAATATATGTATGATGTTACCATGGCTGTATCCAAGGTGATGCGTATGCTAGTAGTCATGGCTCTATCGAAAGTGATACGCATGTTGGTAGTCATGGCTGTATTCAAGGTGATACGTGTGTTAGTACGTAGTCAAGGCTGTATCCATGGTGATACGCGTGTTGGTAGTCGTGCCTGTATCCAAGCATGATGTCATGTATGTACGATCCCACGTGGCAAGTGTCATTGTGCAGCGGATCGACATGATGTCATGCAAGTGCATTATGCAACGTCGATCCCGATTGCCAAATTAAGAGCCCCAACCATTTCACATACCACTCAATCCTTGCTGTTGTTTGAATGATGATAGTAATCCGCGTCCATCCTTCAATAATTTATAATTTAATGTGACGAATGCTCTCTATCTTGTCTAAGTTGCAATGTTGATGATTGATGCGTGGTGATGTTGATCCAGAGACGAGTATGGGTGATGATGTTGTGTTGGTGATTCATGAAGTTGATGATTATTGCATGTATGTCCTAGGAAAAGGTACAGCATCAATCCTCTGCTCTTGATCATGTTGCACACCCACGCTTACCATTCTAATCCTTGTCCTTGTACCGATACGCTGCATGGATATTGTGTCATCTTTATACATGTAGGTGTGATTCTAGTAATAGAGTCCCCATCAATAACCATTCCCATTCACCACAAGAGCGGATATGTACATACCACATGTTGGTTCTAATATTTAGTCTGTTTATTTTCCATTGTTTTCCCCAGCCAAATTAAGGTTTTTATTTTCCAGGGGTTATTTTCCTGTTTTCCAGGGGGTCGTGAGTGGAAAAGTGAACTTTCCCTAGTAAACAAACTGGAATATTCCACTTTGTTTACATGCATTACCCAATATGGAATTGTTTTCCAATGTGCTGTTTTCCTGTTTCCCTTGTTTTCCTGTTTCCCTTGTTTTCCTTGTTTTCCTGTTTTCCTGTTTCCCTTGTTTCCCTTGTTTTCCTGTTTCCCTTGTTTTCCAAGAGGTTGTTTTCCAAGAGGTTGTTTTCCAAGGCCTACCAGTGGATGATCGTTGTCGTTTTCATGCACGATCATCTTTGTTGCCATGGCCGAACATTCTCGTTTTCATACCGGATCGTCTTCGTTTTCATGCACAATCGTTCTCGTATTCATGACGATCGTTCTTAAGATGTAATCAAAGTGGAAAATTCCAGTCGTTTTCATGCACGATCGTTTTCAAGGTGCCACAAGGTGGAAAATTCCAGTCGTTTTCATGCCCGATCGTCTTCGTTTTCATGCACAATCGTTTTCAAGGTGCTACAAGGCGGAAACTTCCAGTCGTGTTCATGCCCGATCATCTTCGTTTTCATGCACAATCGTTTTCGTTCTCATGACGATCGTTCTCAAGATGTAAACAAAGTGGAAAATTCCAGTCGTCTTCACACGCACAATGGTTTTCACATGCATCATCGTTTTCACATGCATCATCGTTTTCACATGCATCATCGTCTTCACATGTATAATCATTTTCACATGCGTAACCGTTTTCGAGTCTAAGCGTTGTCATGCACACTGGCTTTCATACATGGTCGTTTTCGTTTTCTTTTTCATGCACGATCGTTTTCAAGGTGCCACAAGGTGGAATTTTCCAGCAGCTTTCGATAGAGCAGCGTTGATGTGAATGTCCACGTATGTCTTATTTCATCTCACTTTTTAGGTCGTAACTGTGGCCCACCTTGCTTGTGAATCCATTTCGTGTCTTAGAAAAACACTATGGCCTATGATATCCCTCCGCGCTATTATAAAACGCCTTGAGTGCCAACTCGACAAAAAAATTGCCACCTCTTCCGCTTGCTGGTTATTTTCTCTCTCCTTTACTACGCTTCTCAACACGTTCACCTTTACCATGTTCGACCAATCTACAAGCTGTATACGATTGACCTACTTCTCCCCATCATGCCAATCCCACAATTGCTTTGACCCGACCCGATCTGACTGAATGGCAAGCAGGCGCCCTGAAGACACTATTACAACACACCTTTCGTTTGGCACCACACACCCACTTGGTTCTTTCTACGACGCTCATTCTTCTCAACACCAATTGCAGTAGCTTCCATTAGCTTCGTCATCTCTTGGCTGTCTTGAATCTTGCTATTTATTTGGACACAGGCTTCTCCTTTTATACAAGCAACAAGAAGTATACTTCGAACGCGTTCTTTGGCTATGAAGGTGCTGGATAAACGAGGTAAAGTGTTTGGTAGGCGAGAGGACGATGAAGGAAAAGGATCTACGACCACAGAAAGGGCTCGCGCTTTTATTTGTCAAGGTAAAGTACTTGGATGATGCAGGATGGTATTCTTTGACGCGAGACAACAAGGTGGGTCGTTTTATCATAGTGATCGAGTTGACCACTTCGTTCTTATTCACATGAATGGATTTCAGGATTTGGAGAATGGTATTGTTTCATGCAAGACAACGAGATGAATCGCTTTATCATTGTGATGGTGTGGATCGCTTCTTTTCCAACGGGATGGATGGCACGACTTGGATGATGGAAGAAAATAAGGTGGGTCGAATGATGATGATAAGGTAGATGAGATGATTCCTTTTCAAACGAATAAATGAAGGATGGCATTGCTTGTTCGAAGACAACACGATGGATGGTTTTGCAATGATGGTGGTAGCTCTCAATCAAATGGACGCTCCTTTATTGAATGGGTAAGATGGCGATCTATTCCAATGGGTCTTTTCTTTACACCTTGAACTACAGGAATCGTTGTTGGTCTCCTCGATTGGATACGTTTTACTTCTACCTTTGCCAGGCTGGATCCCTTTCTTTATCTTGGACAATGGCAGCAGCTATGTGATACACCTATCTTGGATCGTCTCTTCCTTTGATCACAACAAGGATTGGATCGGCAGTGGATCTACAACAACAAAAAGCGTCTACCTTTTACTGAGATCACCACAACGGATGCATCATTGGATTGGCAGTGGATAAACAACAACAACAGCATCACCGAGTACACCGATCTTGCAGCACCTGTTTGTTATTGGGATCACGACAAGGATTGAATCATTGAGATTGGCAGCGGATATAAACAACAGAAACATGTACCTCTTATTGGGATCACTACAAGCGTGTCATTGCATATACAACGACAGCAACATCATCAGCAATGCGCGTATGGGCTTTATGCAGTCATTTTGTGCCATCACCTCATTCACGTGGCTCTTTTTCTGATAACGACAAGGATGGATCAATGGAATTGGCAGTGGGTATACAAATGACAGCACCACCTGATACACACGTATGGATTTATTATGCAGCCATCCCGCATCATCTCTTATTGGCGTTGTATTTTGGATGGCAAACCTTGGAATCATGCACATGCACTTACAACAACCACAAGCGTTCTGTAGTACGCCATCCCACCAATGTCCCTCAAGCCCACACATGAATCATAGACTTAGCTTTCTTTTATAGGCTCTATTGTCATACATTCATTAAAACAATCTCATATAAAAAACTACAAGGCTGGATCAGAGACATTTGAAGAGGATTTACAAATGGCATGGTCATCATGTGAATGCGTATGGCTTTATTGAGCACACATCTTGCACCATCTGCTACTGAAATAACAACATGGCTTAATCATCGGTGATGGCTGTGGAGATACAAGGCACCGCAATCAAATGGCAGCACGCGTATGGATTATTATACAGACATCTTCCATGGTCTCCTATAGATAAATGCCATGGATACATGTTGGCATGACGACACGTTGCTATGGAAACAAGTTGGCACAGATGCATGCTGAGGATGTTGGTTGCACAAGTAGGTAAACAAAGTGGAATTTTCCAGCTTTAGATAAGAGCAGTGTTGACGTGAATATCTGTGAATGTCTTATTTCATCCCCACTTCAAGATGTAACTGTGGCCCACTTTACTTGTCAATCCATTCCGTGTCTTAATAAAGAAAACTACTATAGCCGATGCTCTTTTGTTTGTACGTTACCGATATCAAAAATAACCCAATTGGTTGCGTTATCGCCATTTCCCTCCGCGCTATCATAAAATCCCCTGAGCGTCAACGCGACAAAATTCCCTCCTTTTCCGCTTGCAGCTTATTTTCTTTTTCCTTTATGCTTCTCAACGCGTGCAACTTTCCCAGGTTCGACCACTCTACAAGCTGTATACGATTGATCTGGTTCTCCACGTCATGGCAAGCCCACCATTGGGTTGACCCGACACGATCTGTCTGAATGGCAAGTGCTTGGCGGGTGCATACTCTATTACAACACACGTCTTGTATGACACCGCACACGCACATACTCTTTTCTACAACACTCGTTCTTCGCAACACCAATTGCAGCAGCTTCCATTAGCTTCGTCATCTGTTGGCCGTAATGAAACTTGCTATTTATTGGACACAAGCTTATCCTTTTGTACAAGCAACGAGGAGTATACGTCAAACGCGTTCTTTGGTGACCCATCTACTGGATGAACAAGGTAAAGTCTTTGGTAGGCGAGATGATGATAGATGAAGAGGATACACGACCACCGAAGGGGCTGATACTTTTAGTTGTCAAGGTAAAGGACTTGGATGGTAGATGATGGCATTGCTTGGTGCAGCACAACAAGGTGGGCCTTTTATCATGGCAATGGAGTGAACCCGATTCTTATTTTACAGGAATGGCCGACAGGGCTTGAAGGATGGCATTGACTGACACAGGGCAACAAGATGAGTCGCTATATCATTGTGATGGTGTGGATCGCTTCTTTTTCCAAGGAAAAGACGGCATGATTTGGATGATAGAGAACAACAAGTTGGGTCAAACAATGACGATGAGGTAGATGAGACGATTCCTTTTCAAACGAATAAATGAAGGATGGTATTGCTTGTCGAAGACAACATGATGGATGGTTTACAATGGTGGTAGTGGCTCCCACTCAAGTGAATGAATGTTCCTTTTCTGAATGGTAAGATGAGCGTATTCAAAGGAGTCTTTTCTTTACATCTTGAACTACAGGAATGGTTGCTGGTCGCCTTGATTGGATATTTCTTGTACTTTCACCAGGCTGTACCCCCTTTCTTTATCTTCGACAATGGCAGCAGCTCTATATATGATGGACAAGTGGATATACACATCCGTATGGATTTATCGTGCAGCCATTTTTCACCAAATCTAATTGAGATAAGGACAAGGATGGAACATTGATTGAACATACAAATGGCAGTATCACCTGGTGCACGCGTATGTATGATTATACAGACATCTTCCATGGTCTGTTATAGATAAATCCCATGGATACATGTTGGCATGACAGCTGGCATGGGTACATGCTGAGAATGATGGTTGCACAAGTAGGTAAACAAAGTGGAAAATTCCAGTTGCTTTCAACGTGGGTAGAAATGGGCACCCAATGAAATGTTGGGCCAGTCTACCATTGTTTTAGATGTATCTAGCATATGACGCTGATGTTGGCCAAGGGCAGTAAATGGTGGACATGTACATAATAGGACATCTGTTTTCCAACACAATGAAGACATCATCAATCGATGCGTAGGCATCTTTATTAAAAAATTGGCACAGAGTGGGAATGATAACAATTATTCAAATGGTGCTACGATGTTGTTGGGGAGGTGAAAAACCTGGTGTGGTGTTGGTAGGGGAGTGATAGCAAAGATAACAATAAAAGTACT
>NW_026695543.1:0-6888 GCF_029851405.1 Lichtheimia ornata | reverse complement strand
AAGCCCACAAGCCAAAGCACTTGATATCAAGACCTCAATTTCCAAACATCACTTCTCGTCTCCCAAAAATAATGTGAAGTTTCTACTAGATCTAGTAGCGGGAGTTAAAAGATACCCATTGATTTTCGCGCAGGATGACTTTAATGTTCGTGTGTGGCGCTTTTGATTTCGTGGGTGATCATAAACCATTCTATGCAACAGCGTACATCAATCAGCAAATCTTATGCAATGTTGACCAGCAATGCAGCGTATGAAACGTTTATCGTCACCCACGAAATCAAAAGCGCCACCCACGAACATTAAAGCCATCCTGCGCGAAAATTAAAGTCATCCTCTACGAAACAAAAAACCGTGCCCACAAAACCAAAAGCGTCGCCCACCAATTCAAAAGGCACTACCCACGTCACCAAAAGCGCTACCCACGAAACCAAAAACCATCACCCACGAACTCACTTGTCATTAGCCACGAACAAATAATCATCACCCACGAAAACAACCACCTTAACCACGAAATCATTATCCTCATGTTCCACTTCTTTTGGGAAATCCTGTATTATGTCACGGAAGGTCGTTATGGTTGAATGAAAAGATAGGGGACCACATTTCTACACACTGCAAAAACTTGTGAATGTCGGTAGTTCTTCATAACACCTTACCCATATATACATTCGGACCTCTACAATTCGTTGCTGGTAACCATGTGTATCTCGGACAGCTGATTGGCAAGAAATCGCCGAAATAAAAACGTCTCCTTTTCACTAAATTGACCATATTGGCATACGATGTAAAACACATACTCCGATGTTCCGCAAAATTGGTTCACATATGGACGCTGCAATACTAAATCTGGGAAAAAAGATCCGAACTTAATCGAATCAAATGCGCCCGTGTTATGAGGGAAAAACTACCCAAATTGGGTGGATTTTTACTAAGTCGAGAGCCTGCTTCTGCCAAGTGGGGAAAAATGTTGCCGTAACGAGGCTATGATTACCTACTATGTTCTTCGAGGTGCTCCAAATACGCTGGTGCAACCCCGAAACTCCGACGACCGCTAGATTACGAGCTATGGTCCTTTCTTTTTTAATCAATCATATATGCAACAACTTTTAATCTATTCCATTACTGCTTCTAACGTGACTGCAATGTACTTAGTAGAACAAATAAATGTCTATGGACTTCGTTCATTGGCCTCTAGGGCGTTTTCTATGAGAGTCAGCTGTGTATTCACCTGATGTGTCATCATCATCCTCGGTATCGGTTTCCCATTGCGTATTATCTAATCATTGACTTACCTAATCATTATAGATTTTCAAGTCCATTCACTTACCATTGAACTCCGAATCATCGTGATCCAAATCGCTACGTTCCCGTTTGACCTCTGTATAGATGAATTCTTCATCTATATCATCCGAAGAAGTAACCTTGTCAAAGGATACTTCTTTTAATGCCTTGATAATGCCACCCCAGAAGTCCCCAGCATGCTTGCGACGGAAAATGAACTCGGCAAGACGATAATTCATGATCGGAGCTGTTCTGTGGCGGGCCTTAATAATGGACTTGATGCCATTCCAGGTTCCTAAATCATATGACGAATTATTAGCATATAACAACAAGATCAGGATTTTATGTAGTACTTTACGTACCTTCGATGGTATTTGTATGAACACCAGCTGCAGTCTTGAACTCCTTGGCGTGGTTGACAGTCTCATGGCGTAGCGTTTGCCAAGAATACGTGCGAGACCATTGTACCCCTTCCAACAGTCTGTTCGAATTTCGCTACCTTCTTTGATGTAATTACTCAAGATGAGGTGCAAAGTATCCTTCTTGCGATCTTCGACGGTTGTCACAAAAATCTTGCGTTCAGGAGTACGCTCGACACCGCCAACAACCCACACACCTTCACCACGATGGCCTTTGTGGCTTTTACGCTTCCCAAACTTGGATTCATCCACTTCGACAATGATGCAGTTGCCATCTTCGTCAATGCTACCTATAACAAACATTATGTTCAATACATGATTACACATACGATCATACAAGCGATTGTCACCTACCAACAGATACATCTTCGTCTTTGATGTCGGCATTGTCGTGAACCGATACCACCGTTCACTCTTTATTATACAACGGTTGAAGAGAGCTTCTTATTGCCACTACACGCATGACTTACACAAATCAACCATTTGTGCCAATCACGCACGGGTCCCATCATCACTGCGTATGCCAACTCATCCATATCCTGAATCAGGAAGCCACATCAACAACAACCCAAATATCAATCCCTTACGCCATCATCCATCAAAGCTATAAATAAGCGCACTCAATCAATTGAAATAAAGAATTCAACCCATTATTGAGTCTCACTGTATTCTCTCGCCTCTTCTTACTATCATCTTTTATCATTTCATTTGTGCGCATTTCAGGCATTCATCAAACGATATAACAAGCGCACAACGGCACGAATGGTTGGTGCAGATACACCTGTTAGGTCTTGAATAGCCTGGAATTCCAACTTGTAAAGGTAGAGCCACACAATTCCAAGAACTTGATGCATGCCGATCTTGAGCCCCGAGAAAAAGCTTCCTTCACGAATAGACTTCTTTTGACGGTTGCAGCTTTCAGATGGGCGATGGGTGCACTTCCATGTGAGGTTTGGTTGTCCATCTTTCTTGACTTCAATCAACCTCATGTCAATTCCAGCCTTGCACTTCATCGACTTGCAGTAAATCCCTTCATCGTATAACCATCTGCATAGAGATTAATACTTGACTACTTTTATTGCCCAAATAACAAGTAAACAAACCTTTCAACAGTCAAACTATCAGGAAATTTGCTTGTGAAATCCCAAATGGTTTGAGCACGCTTTTGCTTACAGTAGATTGCGGTGAAAGTTGAACATGAAAGGAGAATTTTGGTGATCAAGAGATTTATTGTTGGGCATTGGCAAAGTAATGTTGGTGAACAAGCACTTTTATTTTGGAGTGTGACAAGATAATGTTGGTGGGTGGTTGTGTTAAAGATGGTGGGTGGAGAAGTAATTTTGGTTGGCGGGTGTCCCAATGTTGGTGGGCCGGCAGAAGAACGATGGCGGCGAGTGAAATAAAGATGGCGGGTGGAGGAATAATTTTGATTGGCGGGCGCGTAATGTTGGTGGGTTGGGAAATAAAAATGGTGGAGGGTGAAGTAATTTTGGTTGGGGTTTTGATATGGACACCTCCCTCTCTTACTCTATATGTCTTTGGGACACCCCCTTGTATTAATAGCACACAGGCATATGCAACAGACGTCAACAAAGAGCTATCTTTAACACAAGCGCATCGTAAGCAAAGTCTGCCACTCATATCAACCAATGAAATCACCGTAATCTTGTAGTCATTGATAATGATTTAACCATTTCGGCTTTATTCAAATAAAGAAAGAGGATGGTGCTATCATCCATCCACTATTACAAATGTCACGTCTTTTTCTTCATTTTCATTCTCATCACACCCCTTGTCGATTGTGAGAAATGGTCGCCACACAATTTTACGCAAATGACGTGCATCTTTCCCTTTGGTCTTGTGTGCTTGAATGCATAATTGGTGAAGGATACGCCATGTCATTGTGGCACCACCACGTTTGAGATCCATCGTCGACCAGTGGCAATTATTAACATGTTGCATAAGAATCGGGCGCGTTTGTCCTTTCTTGGGCCCATTAAAAGGAACATGAAGTAATGGTTTGAAAGCATATTCGTCGCTATCCGGCTTCTTTCTATCATTATCGGGATATATTGCAACAGGTCGACCAAAGGTATCAGCTGCAAGTTGCGAAAACTCTGGTGTCTTAAACCAATATTGACTTGGACACCAGCATGTAGAATCTTCCGGGTTGTCGATACCATATCGCAGAATCTTTTCCATATCATCCAAGCAATCACGCAAGTTGACATAGCGTTCATGATACATAGGCTTGTTTTCACGTAAATAAGCTAGCATGTCTCGCTTGACATCCATATAGGCGTCTTGATTGCCTTTTACATGGTGAGCGATTGTTCTGAACCCACACCAACCATCGGATCTGATCGGGACTGTATTGAGAACGACTTCCTCAGGTATAGAAGGGTGGACAAATATGTCATACGTCTTTCTCATCTTCCCATCATTCGCTTTATGTTTTCTACCTAGCATTAATGGCAAACCTCAAAATAATTGTAAGTGTGTATCCTACCTTTTTTTTCAAGGAAATCAAATTCTAGATCCTTCCCATTGAGTGGCAGAGGAAATTCGAAGCACTCATCATCATTCAACTCATTCTTACAATGATGGTCTTCATCGTCATCGCCAGATTTCCTTTTGCGCTTAGATTGTTTGGCTTCCTTATCTTTGATCTCAAAGCTTGATGGCAAGCGGCTGTTTTTTGTGTTCTTTGGTCGTCCTTTCGTTGATACTAATCTTGGAATTTCAATTTCAGTGTAGTCTTTTGGCACGAAAGATTCGATCTCGTCCACCATAGAATCAAAAAAGTCATGCTTTTGTTGATCATTGTCCATGCTATCGAGTTTTTCTTGAACCCTCTGGTACAGTATGTCTCGTTGTTGATTGATAACGGCTTCGGATACTTTACCAGTATAGGCACAGCTCTTCGTTCCAATATTAGCTTGCTGATTTTCTATCGACATGGTCATTGATGTGCGGTAATTTGTTGAATAGAGTAGCATACTAACCTGTAAAGTTGTTCAAACACCATCGTTTGTGAACCCAAGATAAGTCAACATGATACACTCCTTTGCGTAAAACCAAGATGTGACGACATGGCAGCCCATAGTTGTATCGTGCTTTGCAATAACATTCATTGTTATCATCACTGTTGTATGAACCTTTTGCTGCGTATTCAAGTTCTTCTCTTAAACGATCCAAAGCAAATTTGCTTATGGAGCTGTAAAGGTCGCCCATCGCAGCCATCACCTCCTTATCATGAATCGGCCTTGCAAGTGTTTCCTTAGCTGCGAGCATTCTATCATCATGCATCTATGATCATGATACATCATCGGATCAATTCACACAATACATTGTTGGCTCTTCCCTAAACAATACTTACACTATCACGAATCACCCTGTTGATAGCTTTGACGGTTCTTATTAGGCTTCCTGAAGTCTGTAGCTCATTTTTGATGCGCCAATGTTGGCCTTCTGCTATAGAGCTTGCTCGCATGCCGAGGTTGAATTCCTTGATAGCATAGCATGCACCCCACTTCTCTTTGTATTCAAGATAGCTATGTGGATGTTAAATAAAGAAAAAGCCATCTCTGTATTGATCATACCTTTCAAAGTAGTTGGTCATCTTTTCCTTTTTCTTATTGGCAAGTCGTGACAATTCCTCGTAACCTTTGCCATCATCCACATCCTTTACACCGTTATCAGGGGTGCTTTCACAATTTCGGCTCTCAGCAGGTTGACCTCGGCCTTGATCTTGGTCTTGTCCATCTTCTGTTTCCTCTATCACCTCTTCGTTTTGACCTTGGTCATCCATCCCATCACTAGAACCTTTCGGTTGATCCAACTTCCCATTTTTAGATGTTTTTGCTTGCTGGGATTCAGAGTCTTTTAGGTTGTCCTTAGCAAATGCGACTGCAGCTTTTCCAATCAAATACCGATATGCCGCCACTGATTTGTTGAAATCATCTTGTGTCTCACTACCATAGAGCATGCTCTTAAGAACCTTGTTGACTTCTTTGATTTCATCACATTTTGGAGGGAAGCAATTCCCAAGGTTGGTGCGTAGATGCTGCTCAATATGCCATGCACAAAGCATGTGCTTTGAATCAGGAAATACATTGCTAATCGCCTTCACGAGGGCTGCTTCATTGTCGGTTATAAACATTCCAATGTCACCATCAGGCCACAGCACCTTTCGAGCCATCTTCATTACCCATTCGTATGACTCATACTTCTCATTGGAAACGAATGCAGATGCAAATATTACACGCAATCTTCTGCCACCAAGATTGCTGACACCGACGATGTTAATCAATGGCATTTTGGTTGTTGTTGTTTTATACGTCGCATCGAGTATTGCAATCTCTGGAAATTTGCGTGCTTGCTCCTGACCATATTCGTGAGAGAAGAAAATAGCATCCAGTCGCTCATCTGACACCTTGTACATCGTGGCAAAGCCTTCGGTCATTAGCAGCTTCATCAATTTTGTGAACTCGCCATTCTTATCCTCCTTGAATATCTTCGCTCTGAAATTGTATATATCACGCATGGTCATTATCATATCGTCGTCATCAACCCGTATCTTCTGCCGGATCTTTGAAGGTCTGATTGCATGTTCAGTCATGTTTTTGATTTGCTGCTCGATGTGGAGAGTTGGTTGACGATGCACATGATAATATCCAAGTGGTTTGATGTCGTCGTTGTCGTTATGCTTATGTTCATCCATATCGCCCACGCGCGTAACTTTCCATGTGCCTTGCAACGACGGATGTTTAAGGTCCGTTGCATCTTGACGCGTTAACTTGAGAACCATTATCCAAGGGCAGCCAGTTTTGTTGGTATCTCTCTTTCGTCTTCTAGTTGCCTGCGTTACGTTGTGCGTGTTGCGATACTGGCCACCATGAACACATTGGATGATCATCTTCCTCTTTTTGCTATCACTACGTTTCACCGAAACCGCAAAGTTGTATTTAACGGAATGATTTTGACTGATTTCTTTGCTGATACTTGAAGGTGTACCATGAAAAGCAGTACCCAAAAGTTCTTTCATGTTGTGAGATAAGACGCGAAAGAAAAGAAAACACTATGTTGTTTCTTTCATAGTTTCAAACAGCCTCCCTAGATGTTTCGCATCGTGAGTACTAATGCAAGGCTTGAATTTTTCTTCCAAAAAGAGCGGCCTTTTAATTCC
>NW_026695542.1:0-6997 GCF_029851405.1 Lichtheimia ornata | reverse complement strand
TTCATCTGGTTAAGCAGCGAGGGAAATGGCCAAGTATGGGATGGAAAAGGAAGCATACCAGCAGGGATTCTTTTCACCAAGATGTTGGTTATGATGGATGGGTGCAATCAAGTGCAGTGATGAGAAACCTTGGAATGCTTCCTTGGCTACTTGACACAGAAGGAAGGATGGGATCGTATGATGTGGATATGACTGAGGATGATGATGGATGGGATGGGATGAACGAAAGGGTTTATACCTTTGGCGAAGGGAGGTGTTTTACAGCCATGGATGGTACTGGAGCCAATGAGTACAGCAGCTATTTTGCAATCATGGAATGAAGGACGTTTACTGTATTGTGTGCGGCTCTTTGACTTTTCCATTGAATGGTGTATTAGATGAGCTCATAATATGGGCTAAATGGGGATCACTTGGATTGAAAGGGGGAATAGAAATAGGAAAGTCAGAAAATGAGATGGGATCATTTACATCATCGTATCGAGATCCTTTTGTGTTTTAAGCGTGATGCTATATGAAAAGCGGTCTTTGTTCATTGTTAATTGCCTCATTCGTATTAGAGCCAAAGATGCAGAAGGATTTGGTTGTGTAACAATGGACTTGAAGCGTCGACGCTATTGGTGGAGAAATGCATAATGGTTTCATATTATAGGAGGTCGTATTGGACAGCACTTATATAGCTTGTGTGGACAATGTTTACAAGTAAATACAATGCCATTGTGAGAACAAGAAGTATGAGCGAATCCAAAACTCTGATTTCAATGTATGAAAGTTGAGATGAGAGATGAGAGATATTGACGTTGTTGAGGATACCTTTTGGCTGAGCCGCCGTTGTCAGTAGTGAGTCCTTTCAGGTACACTGATCATTCTTTTTCGCCCGCAAGATGTCTCATATGGCTATGCAAGTATTGAGATATGGATGGCTTTATGATTCCATCCCATATTGTGGGATTGGTGGAGGAGGTGATTGCTATGATCAACAGTGCTGTTTGCTCGTGACAAGTGCCTTTTATATAAACGGAGCATGGAGCACAGGCCATGTTGCATTACCTATTCAGCCCATACACACTGCTGGTATGTGGTGATAGATCATTGAATCAATGATTACTCAATATTTTTATACACAACCATAATACCTTTGTGAGAACAAAGATGATCACTGCATCTGGAAGTATCTGCTGGGAACGTGCCAAGTCTCATATCCCTATTCTAGAGGTTTTCCTTTGTATAGTGAGGTAGCTATACTGCTTTGACGCGCTCATTTGCATCCCAACAGCCCTCCTTTGTTATAATAAAGAACATTTTCGTGACGTACGCACCATTCTACACCTAATAAAACCCAATAACACACCAAGTGTCAAGGGAAGTAAGGGAAGAAGGGCAACCTGCACTATGGTTGCTATGATTTTTTGACACACCCGTTTGCTTCCAAATCACACTGTTTATTTAAATAAACTATTGTATCGAGATCTACAGACGATTCTACCCGTAAATTGACTTGGTAACGCGCCATTTGCAAAGTGAGATCGAATGGGCGTGAAATGGGACTGTGTGGGCGGGAGTGTTTTAAGTCGACTTCGTTTCCATGGCAATAGTTCCTCCTCTTTCCGCAATGCCATCTCAAGTTCATCAAGAACCGGCTCGCTTCTTTCCTCTTGTGCTCGTGCTCGCCGCATTGAAATGGAACGTTTTCGAACAAGTACATTTGATGTGGGTGATGCCAATTGCCTTCTTTCTCGGTGTCGTTGTTCCTTTGGTTCGGTGGGGGCTTTCGCGCCCCAACAATCGGTTGACTCACGTCCCGATTGCCAGCAATGCTGACTGCTCGGCCGGCGTGCCGTTGCGGGCGGCCAGGGAAAAGGTGAGTGATTCGACACAGGTGCCTACTAGCCCTGTTGTCATGGCTAATCGTCAACCCTGGGTAGCTCCAGTGGTTCCATGCAAGGCGCAAGCCTGCGAGTATCCTGGTATGTTGTTCTCAACACGACCAGTAGCACAAGTGCCCCGTCATCATGGCAACATGTCGGCCTTGGAGGGTGATGCTGTTACTAACACATCATCAGCTGTGGATCTTTTCAAGCCATCCAAGCAAGTTACAAGCACACCACGGTCACCACCAAAGTTGCTTCAAGGAATGGCTATGCATAAAGCCATGCAGCACGTGTACGGCTTACCGTCACAGAAGCCTACTACTACAGCAAGAACATCATTAGCATTGTCATCATCACCACCTGCATCTGCATCTTTGGCATCATCATCATCATCATCATCATCATCATCATCTGCATTGGCATCCACATCATCTGCATCGGCATCTTCATCATCATCTGCATCATCCGCATCATCATCCTTAGACGAGCTTTGTAAGTATACTTTATGAAAGGATCGTTATCTCTACATTACATTGACGCTAACTGACTTATACTTTATAGGTGAAGCTCTCGAGAAGCTCGATATCTATGAGCCGGACACGGATGTGCCAGATGCTCTTCCTGGCACTCCTGAACAATTACGAGAGATCGTAGAGAATGGTAAGTGGATTACATCTTGGAAGTGATACCAAGTATGGCATGATCTCATATTAATCCAAAAATCTCTCTTTTTTATAGAGGACGCAGATGCCTCAGAGCAAGCACCAGTCATTGAAGACATGCAAGATACAACCATGGCATCACCATCACCATCGCCACCATCAGTGCCATTGCCATTGCCATTGCCACCACCACCACCACCACCACCACAAGAACCACCGATCATGTATACCCAAGTGGTGCCACAACCAATCACCATCCATCCGGAGGCCACACCGGAAGTAGTAGTAGCAGCAGTAGTCGCAGCAGCAGCATCACCAGCACCAGCGGCATCAGCAATACCTGTTGCATCCAGCACAGGTAGCAGCAATAACCGATCACGGTTAGAGATCCGAAGGCCAGTTATTCGGCCTCGAAGTCGCCTTCGATGGCATAGACAAAGTGGGAATCCACCACCCCCACTTCCAAGACCGCCACCATCACCACCAAGGCCACCAATACCATCATCACCGCCACCACAACCACCAACACCACCCGCTTCCACATCCTCGGCCATGAAACAAGAGGATAGAGCAAGGCCAATTGCATGTCCAAAAAGGCGCGTCAAAAGGCCGGAGTTGGTGTCACCACCACCACCACCATCATCATCAACAGCATTACCATCATCATCATCAAGAATACCATCACCTATACCACCGTCAATACCATCATCAATACCACCATCAATACCATCATCAATACCATCATCATCATCATCCACATTGCCTTCTTCGGAAGCAGAGCCTGCACCACCATCATCAATTTTGGTTGAATATGCTGAACAAGCAGATTCATGTAAGTATACTATCATTGGGATGAATGACCTTATATGATACTAACTTTTGATCCTTTAGTCATGGGCGGAGACGACATCTTGGCAGAGATCATAGGGACCGATTTCGATCCCTATGATGTAGCAGTCTTCAATGAAGACGTATAGTAAGTTACATGCTATAGGTGTCATGGTTTTAATCACTCACATGCATATTGTATATAGATGCCCATAGAGTTTCTCAGCAAGAATTGCGAGATAGATTGGTGGATGGAAAACCCCAGCCCGCATTCAGGCGTGCATTTCAGCTATGCCAGTTGCTTGCACATACGGAAGGATCGGCATGAAGGTATCCCGACGGGAGTTTCTTACGCGTCAACGTCTATCACTTTAGGGGCGTTGCCATGGCGACGATGTATCATTCCAGGAATCCCTTGTTCCCTCTCTACGATTAAGTCACAAAGCATTTGCGGTGTCTTTCTCCTGGTGGATCAAGAGCCAAAGGGCGATTCACTCATTATCATCATCATGTTACCCACTGGGGTATGGGATTGGACTTGAAAAGGCAAGTTAAAATCAGTGACATTGCTTGGATACCATTTATACTAATCATCCTTCGTCTTTTTATGTGGGGGTGGGTCATGGTGTATGCCGTGATACATCCCTACATAGTTTGACCGCCCTTACATGTTTTGGATGATGGTGTTTGGGCACAAGCGGTAATCATCTTTGAAGTGGGTACTTGGAAAAAACAAAAAACATCAAGACATCGACTTGCATGGGCATCGTAGTTTGGGACTTGGGACCTGGAATGGTACGTGGTCGTTATGGTAGCGCTCTGGAAGTGGTAGGCGTTGCGTGTAGGATTCTCTCGAAGGGTGTAAATCCTGCATGCTTGATTCCTTCATTTTATAGATGCACTGGTGTACTGGGATGTCACGTTCTGTTTCTGGTGTTGTGGGTTCTTCCTGAAACCAGAGTGAGGGCTCCTGCTCTTTTTGGGGAGTAGAGTTCTCTTTTCTTTTTATCGGTGGTGCAGCCGATGTGGATGACAAGGACTATCAATTTGGGACACGCCTCTCTATTGCCATGAGACCTCTCTTCATTCTCTTGGTGGCGGATGACAAGACTATCAACGTTGGCACAAGTCCTCTTTTCATTTTATTGGTGGTGGGACCGATCCTGATGACAAGATTACCAACGTTGGCCCAAGTCCTCTCTTCATTTTATTGGTGGCGGATGACAAGATTATCAACGTTGGCACAAGTCCTCTCTATTGCTATGAGACCTCTCTTCATTCTATTGGTGGCGGTTGACAAAGACAATCAACGTTGGCACAAGTCCTCTCTTCATTTTATTGGTGGTGGAGCCGATGTGGATGACAAGACAATCAACGTTGGCACAAGTCCTCTCTTCTTTTTATCGGTGGTGGAACCGATGTGGATGACAAGACTATCAATTTGGCATGGGCACTTCCTTTTGAGCCTATTCATGAATCAATCCATTCTTGGGTGCAATTCGCATGAGCACAATTTGGCGGCAATTGGTCTTACCAAGGAATATCACGCAAAGCAATCACACGAATGCAATGAGAGGCACAACTTTGGAAGAGGCATTGTCATTGGAGGGGCTCTATACTGGAAACAATCATCACAAGCATCGAGCAATTATCACAGCTATCAAGCTACATCTGATATGGGCCGCCACCACCATGTCAAGAACACAATCCTATCATACAACAAAACCAAAAGCAAAATGGTATGTGAGTGGTCAAGTAGTATCTATACATGAAACTAACCAGCCTTTGTTCCATAGCAGTATCACAAAAAAAGCACGTCAGCAAAAATATATCAAAAAAAGGCAGCAGCCACATCATACGAACAACAACAACGGTACTCGATCTTCCTGCGACAAAGCAAGTTCAATCATACAAAGAAAGGCTCTCTCAATGGAGCAGACCACAATATCATTGTCATGTAATTATTGTATCGTTGCAAGCATCGTTGAAAGAAGGTTTACTTATGTATGGTTATCTATAGGCACACTGACTAGTTTGGTGGAAGCATGCGTAAGACCTCAAGTGAAAGGGCGAAAAGAGTCTGGCGAAGGAGTTGGACTTCATGTAAGACCCTGAGGGCGAAAAGAGTCTGGCGAAGGAGTTGGACTTCATGTAAGACCCAGAGGCGAAAAAAACAAGTCTGGCGAGGGAGTTGGACTTCAATCAATGATACAGCAACTACAGAGAGTTTGGTCACGTACGTATATCAATGCATTACATTTAAGCGATGTCTAACTTTGTTTGGTGACTTTATTAGAAAAAACACATTTCAAAAGCAAAAACAAGAAGAGCTTTGGGCGGGAAGACGAGGTGCCACATTGAATAACATAGATACTATGCAATAGAAATCAAATCTATCATTAGCTGAACGTGCAATAAACATAATCAACAAAGGACAATTGCAGTGGGTAATGTTATGCATTGGCGGTGACTCGCTTCACTCTTACTTTAGGTACCAAATGAGCGAACGTCGTCGTAACTCAAGTCCTTAACCAAGATCGACTATTCGCTTCATGCTGCAGCAATGGGTAGTGTCACCTTTTTATCCACGTCCGATGATACGAGTGAACAATGCAACAGCAGCGCACGACGACTCGTGGAAGCGATTGAAGAAGCAGCAACGAACCAATCACCATGGCTACCATGGATGTGGCGATAAGGATATACTCCGTGGGCGCTTTCTCCATAGCAACCAAATAAGCTCTGTTGCCATGTGGATCAAGTTGTTGTTGTTGCCAGGGGCGCTCATCATGCAAAGGCTGCATCCAAGTTGACAGGCACGGATTTGGGCTTACACTTCACGTGATCTCATACCGCACACAACCCTCAGTCAATCTATAGACTTAACATAGGTGCAATAGCAGTAGTGAGTCAATAAAGCTCATGTCGCAATGATATCAACAGCTCCACCAACCATGTGTGACCCCTGCCACGACCACCCAACATGGACGGATTATGTATATAAGGACCCATCCATGATAGATGCGCGCAATCATCCTCCCGTTTATGCAGCAGCCTGCACGTGCCACTTCACTCAGCTCCCACTTCTTCCCTCTTCCTCCCAATTCTCAACTGTTGGTGCATTCAAGCATACAACCATCGCCTGTGAACGATTGCTCTGCTTCAACCCATCATGTGAATCCTACAACTCTCTTGATCCGATTGTCTTTGACTCAATGGCAGGTTCATGGCGTGTACACAACCTTCTTGTCATTCTATTACAACACACAACGCTCTTGACACAACACACGCTTCTCTGCCACAACCAATCGTAACAGCGCCCATTGCAGCAACTGCTATCAGCAAGGTCTTTACTCGATTGCCTCAAGTTACTTGCAGCATCCTACAGCCTTTTTCCAAGTGGTCAGCAGATAGAAGCAGCTTTATTTACGTGTAGCAACAAGTTCTAATACATACAATATGTATCCGGATATTGTTTGGTACATTGGCATGAAAGGGGAACTTCATCTGGTTAAATGTGAGCCTGATCCCTGTGAATCGGATCATCTATGGCCTACAGCGGATCAAGGGTTTAAAAGACGAGGTTACAGCTCGAGACAGGTGATGATTCTCCACCATTCCAATGCGGCTTGCAACCAT
>NW_026695541.1:0-7014 GCF_029851405.1 Lichtheimia ornata | reverse complement strand
CATCGGTGAAAATTCAAGCATGAGGCTCTTGCACGTGGGAGCACCATTAGACTTGACTATGTTTCGAACGATCGCACCATCAAAGATGTCATTCATGCAGCCATGTTCCTCATCCGTGTCATCATTTTTATCGCTGTCATCGACTGTGGGATATTCGAGCATCTCTCTCACTTCCACGTCGTACAGCAGTAGTGCCAGCTGTTCAGCGATCGATAAGTATGTTGCTTGCTGAGCCGGTTTACCGTCAACCCAACGTGGTGTCCCATTGTTCTTATCACACAATGTACATTCTTCGGCATCATCATTTGGACCAAATAGCTTGCATCCATTGCAACACATGTCATAGCTTTTGGATGTAACAGGGTAAGTATCACCAGCAAGCTTTTCGTTGAGGTAAGCCGACAGCAAAGTTGGTGCTTGGGGTGCATGTTGCTGCATGTAATTGTTGACCATTTTAATCACCTCGTCGAAAGGGTCTCTTGATAAACCTCTCCTGGTTAAGAGTGCATGAAGCTCCAAGCTAAATTTTGTGCTGTCATCGATTTGAGCACTGCGCATGTTAAAGTCAACCACCATGGGCTGTTGATCGTTGACATTTGCAAATGAAGGATTTGGCGATCGCGTATCAACAATATCTTCAGCATCAAAGCTAGTTATCTCATCCATATCTTCATTCACATCACCACGTGGAGAGAGTGAGCTTGCATGGCGTGAATGGTGGTCTTGATCAATTTCCATTATGCTGATACTTTGCTGGCACTAATATTACGATGTCAATTAATATCAGCAATCCAAATATAAGAGAGCTTGGTGAATTACCTTTCGTCGATGTATTGCTGCAGGTGAATGTAAGTAGCCTTGATTGGATGATAATGGTAGATCCCCCGTCTAAAGCCGATAATTACAAGTGTCAACGTTATACGCAGTCGACATACATGTTCATGTGGGCATACCTCCAAAAGACTCATAATTGAATTTCTGGACCTATGTCGCTTGACAGGACGGCGATGCTGATGCTTATTCTTTGAGCAACGATTCAAATGCTTAATGATAGCTGATCGCTTCTTCCATCGATTGCAGTCAGAGCATTTGGTGTACTTCGTTTTATGATTGGTCATTGTTGTTGTTGTCAAATAATGAGCACTTAAAGATGTAGCAGTGAAAGGGCTTTTCTGATTTCTATGTGCTAATTCCAAGATAACATAAATTCTTAACGTTTGCTTGTACTGGTGGTGCCACATAGTCATTGAGGCACTGCACAGAGCCCTCACGAAGTGTGTTTATTTTCAACAATAGGCATACTGCAGCTATTCAGACAATGCCTTGTAACATAGGCAACACTGGCTGTGCGAGAGTTTTGAGCCCCGACTCCTACCTTCATCGCCAATACACAAGCAAAGCAAAAGTAGAGTCATTTAGATATCCGAAAAAACTTGTTTACTTGTAAACTTTGACTAAATTGAAAATGAAAAGCTATCCCGTCGCCAGATAGATGTATTTAGATCTGTTATAGTTGTTATGGGATCGAATGGAGTTGTTCAGACAACGTTTTCGTATGGTGTACTGCGAGTTACTATTTATTTCCTTCACGATGTACACTTGGTGGAACACAATAATCTTTTTTGTGTAACCTTATGAAGGATGGCGGTTACACACGCTCAACCATGTCTTTTCAATTTTTCCTCTCCCCAGCCAAAACACCCCGAAATTTGACCCGTTATCACTACTTTTTCTCATAACTGTGATATTATGGATATTGAATAATAAAAGGATGAATATTTTCCCTTAAGGAACACATGAGAATGACCTAGAAGTGACTGAAACCGATTAAGTAACTAAAGGAACACCTCGAATCAAGTGAAACATCCGACTAGCGTAGCTGTCATATAACCATTGGTTCTTGTCGTGGATCCTTCTTGAAGATTAGTCATATCAAAGATCTCGTAAAACTATAAATAAGGATAGAGCGATAAGAATAAAGAGGAAGGATCTTTCAGTCTCAACGTACTTTTCATTGTTATCCATTTTCTATTACCAAACATCACATTTTTTACGTTGAATTCTGCATCTCTATCTACCAACATGTCTTCAAGCGAACAAACCAAGACCCAAGATGTCACTATGACCGAGGCTCAACCTCAACCTCAAGAACAAAAACAAGCCAAGAGCAAACAAGGGCTCGAAAAAGTCATCAAGCATTACAAGGACAAGCTTGACACCCTGGTAGCCGAATTCAGCGAGGTGATGGAGTCTGCAAGCACTGAGCAAATTCAGCTGCGCCAAGCTGACATTGCCAATACGCAGAAGGCTCTAGATGCATTCCGCTATACCTATGAGCGGGAATACGGTGAAAAACCGAAACCTGCTAAAAGGGAAAAGGATGCTAAAAAGACCAAGGAAGGTGGCAATACCACTACTAAGGTCTCTGATAGAATGTCCGCTAAGGAAGTGCCATTGTTCCAGATTGCTGGTTTCACTGTGTTCGATAACAGCAAGGAGGTATACCCAACTGCTGAGCACTTTTTGAACCGCTTCGAGAAGATCTTGAATGCCAACACCATTGGTTGTAACAAGACTTGGAAAAGATGGCTACCTTTGGCAGTGCCCCATGACTTGGATCATTGGTTCAAGGAAAAGGTTTTTGCTCGCAAGGGCATGACTTGGGACCGGGCATGTAAAATCATTCTCAAACGCTTTACTGCTGCGGATCAGCAAATGCACAAGGCTAAGGAAGCGTACACCATGGTGCAATTACCTGCCAAGTCAGTTGCTGATTATGGAATACGTTTCATGAATGCTGCTAGAGAGGGTGGTCTCGAAGACAACCATAATTTGGCTATTCGTTTCCTCACTTCTTTGCAAGATAGGATTCAAGAAAACGTTCAGGTGGCATGGATTGGTAAACGAGGCAGTCATAGGCCCAAACGGGTTAGTGAAATCCTCAAAGTGGCCAATTCATTGACCATTTACAAGCGTAAGCGTGAGGGGGAGCCGCAATCCAATGCTAGTAATAAGAAGTATTGGTGCCCTCATCATAAGCAGTACGTTAAGCATAAGCCTGCTGACTGCAACCAAGCGGTCAAGTCCAAGCCCAAGGGCAACAAGGCTAAAAGCAAGGCTGAGTCTTTGTGTGAAGATGGGCTTTGCATTTATTGTGGCAAGGAATGGGATCCTGATCATCGTTGTGACGAATACCGCGAGGCTAAAAAGAAAAAGCGGGAAGCCAAACGACAAGAAAGGAAGCTCAATGCCCTTGCTGCTACTGCTGCTACTACTGCTGCCGCCGATAATACAAGCAACTCAGCCGATCCTGAGCCTGCTGCCGATAAGATGGAATCCACCGATATGGATGAAGTCTCTCACCCTGCCGATGATGCCATGGAAGATGTTTTGAGTGACATCGAAAATATCGAGGACATCCTCATTCAGTCTTCTGGTAAGTGTTTAGGCAATATTAGTTCAAACAAAAGATCACATGTACTCATTAATTCTCCCATTCTTATACAGAATAAGCGATACTGGGCCTTAGTAGATTCAGGAGCTGAAATTTCTGTTGTTAATAAAAGATTGTGTCATGATAATAATTGGACTATTCAATCTATTGATGGGAACATATTGTATCCGGGTACAGCTGATCGATGTGCACGTATTGGTATAACCGAGCCATTGCACATTAGCTATAATGGTCATAAGACTACATTTGCCTTTGAAGTGATGGATCTTGATAAAGAGGATGTCATCATTGGAGCGGATTTGATGCCGCATATTGGACTTGCAATTACAGGTTTAGCTGTCCGCTGGGATGATGAAGAAGATTCTAGTGAAAACGAGAAGCCTGATTCAGACACTCCAAATGACGCACCTGCAGGTTCTGATGATGAACGTAAAGCTTTCTTTAATGGGATTAACAAGTTCCTTGAAGCTAATGCCAACATCTTGTCCACCACGTTTTGTAATATTCCTGAATCAATTGTGGAGTTGCCCACGCCCGATGGTGTCACTTCGTATCACCGCCAATATCCTATACCGTTTAAGCTGAGAGCAGTTATTGATGCTGCTGTCGAAAAATGGCTAAAGGATGGTGTCATTGTTAAAGCTCCAGTCAACACGTCTTGGAATAGTCCTTTGACATTGGCTGATAAGAAGGATGCATACGGCGATAAAACGGGCAAAAGACCATGCCTTGATCCCCGTCATATAAACCGTTACCTGCCTGATGATCGATATCCATTGCCGCTCATTCGTGAAATCTTTCAAGATTTGGGTGGAGCAAAGGTATTCACTACTCTTGACTTGACGAACGCCTTTCACCGCTTTAAGATAAAAGAGGATGATCAGCATAAAACCACGTTCACTCACAATGGTCAACAATACATGTTCCAAGGGTGTCCATTTGGTTTAAAGCCAATCTCTTCTAAGTTTCAGCGGGTCATGCATATCATTTTTAAAGACATGCCATTCGTGCGTACGTTTGTCGATGATATAGTGATCTTTTCCTCCGATATGGATACACATCGTGAACACGTGCAACAAGCTATACATGCGTTGACAGCTGCAAACCTTATTATTAATCCAAACAAATGCCACTTTGCCCAAAAGAGCATATACCTACTAGGCTTTTGCATCAGTCACAATGGTATTAAACTCGATCCTCGTAAGGTCTCAAATGCCTTGACGTGGCCTATACCACAATGTGGCAAGGACATTCAAAGGTTCATGGGCATCGTTAACTACTTTAGGAGTCACATCCCTAATGTATCCCAAACAAGCTCTCCCCTTGAAGCTCTACGTGAAAAAGGGTCCTTGAGAGGTTACTGGACTCGTGACCATACGTTGCGCTTTAATAACCTGAAAGAAGCCTTAGCTGCTAATGTCCCCTTGAAGTATCCCGATTTGAATGAGCCTTTTTATGTCGCCACAGATGCCTCTAATTATGGCATTGGAGCGGTTCTCTTTCAAATGAAGGATAACAAGGCACAATACGTTGGCTTCATGGCACGCTCACTAAGCAAATCTGAGCGCAACTACTCAACAACAAAGAGGGAGTTACTTGCTGTTATTTATGCTCTCGACAAATTCCATCAATTTCTTTGGGAAATCCGTTTACTCTTTATACGGATCATAAAGCCCTCACGTATCTTCATACTCAAAAGATTGCCAATCCAATGATGTTCAATTGGTTCGATACCATCCTTAGCTACTCTTTCAAAGTGGTGCATCTCCCCGGTCTTAAGAATGTACTTCCTGATCGACTCTCTCGCTTGTTCACCCCAAGTGCACAGCTGGAGGGGGTAAAGTTGCCCACTCAAATAAACGAATTGCTGCTATCAAAAGCAGAAGAAGAAGAAAGCAGCTCATTACTGCACCTTCACCCAAAACCCCAACCGATACATTGACTCCAACCACAGATGCCGACAAACAAAGTGATCTTGAAGATGCTCACTACCAAGTTGGTCATGCTGGGGCGGAACACATTGTCAGGTACTTGCAACACACAAAAGGCGTACATTGGAATTCCATACTCCAGGATGCCGTTGAACTAGTAAAACGTTGTCCACAATGCCAAAAGTATAATATTGCAAAGAAGGGGTATAATCCTCTACGACCAATCTATGCTTACATACCAGGCGACCATTGGGCTGTTGACTTGGCTACATTCAATCAGACAACGCATTCTGGCAACAACTACTTACTTGTAATGGTAGACGTATATACGAGATTCTGCATCCTACGCGCCTTGCCTAACAAGAAATCTGATACATTGGTTCATGCCTTCACGCAAATCTTTTGTGATTTCGGCTTACCTAAAGTCATCCAATCTGACAACGGGGCTGAATTCAAGAATCACCTCATGAAGAAGCTTGTCGATAGCTTAGGAATTGAGCATAGGCTCACAACGCCTTATCATCCTCGAGCAAATGGCATAGCCGAACGTTGGGTGCAATCATCAACTCAAATCATCCGTAAAAGGATCGAAGGCTCTGGAAAAGACTGGGACTACTATGTTCCTAGCACACAGTTAGCACTCAATATGCGCGTTTCCAAACGACTGCAGTGCCCACCTTTTTCCTTAATGTTCGCACGTAACGTCAATGAGTTTCGCGATTACCGACAAGAGGACTCCACAAATGTCAAGCCGATGTCGTATGAGCAATTGGTTGAGCGTATCGAGCATATGCAAAAGGTCGTGTTTCCAGCACTCAAAGAAAGAACCATGTTGTATATAAACTTGCAAAAGAAAAAGTTTGACAAAAAGCACCGCCTCATTGATTTCCCTGAGCAAAGTCACGTCATGGCACGGGTACAAACACGTGGTAGCAAACTCGCACCTGTATACGAGGGGCCCTACACAGTCTTGCGCAAGACGCAAGGTGGCTCTTACATCTTGCAGGATGAAACGGGTTCATTAATGCCTCGAGATTATGCACCATCAGAATTAAAGCTCATCTCTCAAGATGAAGTTATACCCGCTGATGAATTATACGAGGTACAAGCCATCATCAATCATCGTGGCAAACCGAACAAACGTGAGTATCTTGTACGCTGGAAGGGTTATGGCCCTGAAGATGATACTTGGCTTACACCCGATAAGTTCACCGACCCTGATTTCATCATGCAGTATTGGAATAGGCTGGGTCAAAAAGATGATCAAAGTCAGCATCATGCCGATAATACATCTTCAAAGCGTAAAGCCACAGGCAACCATACTACCACTCGACGTAGCAAACGCCTTAGAAAGTAATCAACTTAAATGTTGTATACATAAACGTGCAGGCAATGTCTTTTCCCTTATTTTTTCCCACTGGGTTTTTGCACGGGTTTTTATGACGGCGCCATTCATGCACATCCATCTTCAATTAGTGTTACCCACATCCATTTCATGTTGCTCACAATACATTCCACAATACATCCTACACCATACCACCACTAATCCTTCCCACGTTTGTTCCAAACTGGAGGGGGGTAATGTGATATTATGGATATTGAATAATAAAAGGATGAATGTTTTCCCTT
>NW_026695540.1:0-7040 GCF_029851405.1 Lichtheimia ornata | reverse complement strand
TTTGAGCGATGTATCATGATTTTGCATTGAAAAGTAACGGTGGTGTCTTCTACCGCCAAATTAACATGACCTTGTTAGATAGCAGAAAGCTGCGTTGATTGGGGGCTACAGTGTGGTGCATTACGAATGTCGAATACATCCGATTTGAGCGAAGTAGAATGATTTGGCAACGAAAAGGAACATTTGTGCCTGCTACTGCTATATGAAAGTGACCTTGTTATACAGCAAAAGACTGCTTGAATTGCGGGCTACTAGGTGGGTCATTGCGAATGGCGAATGGATCCGAATTCAGCGAAGTATGATGATTCTACATTGTAAAGTAACATTATTGCCCACTACTGCCATATCAACGTGGTCTTGTTATAGAGCAGAAAGCTACGTTGATTGCTGGTTACGATGATGGTGCATTGCGAATGGCGAATACATCTGATTTGAGTGTGGTATGATGTTTTTGCATTGAAAGGCAACACTGGCGCCTGCTGTTACCATATCATCGTGTTGTTGGTATACGCCAAAGGCTGCGTTGATTGTTGGCCACGTTGATAGTGCATTGCGAATGGCGAATAGAGCTGATTTGAGCGAGTTATGATGATTTTGCATTGTAAAGCAACTCTGGTGCCTGCTACTACCATATCGACGAGACCTTGTTATACAGCATCAGTGGATGTACAAGGCACCACAATCAAATGGCAGGATGATTGAGGATCGAGCGCACGCGTATGGATGTATTTTATTGCCACTTTAACAGCGCTATGATGCGACCACATGCCTCTGATTGGGATTACGACAAGGATGGGTCAATCGATTTTAATATACAAATGGCGTTATCATCGAGTATACGCATATGGGTTTATTATACGCGCATTTCCACTATCACATATACATGACTCTTTTTGGGTTAAGGGCAAAGATGGATCATTGACATTGGCAGATATACAAACGGCAGGAAAATTAGCTACACGTGCATGGATTTATGGTGCGGTCACCTCAATAGCGCTTGGAGATATCTATCACGGTTACATCGACGTATCCTTCGTTGGCAAGAGCGAGGGGATGGCGGATGGATCAAACGAAATGCAAGGGAGATACAAATGGCGGCACCATCAGCTACATGGGTATGGATTTATCATACACCCAGCTTCCACCATCACGAGTACATGTCTGTTTTTGGGTTCACGACAAAGATGGATAAAGGATTGGTAGGGAATACAACAACAGCAGCATCACCGAGTTCATGCGTATAGATCTATCATGCACCCGTCTCTTATCGGGATAACGGCAAGGATGGATCATTGGATTGGCAAAGGACATACGAATGGCAGCATCATCATGTACATGCATGTGGATTTACTATACACGCATATTCCATCATCATGACCACATGGCTCTTTTTGGGTTGAGAACAATGATGGACAAAGGAATTGGCAGGGACCGTGAATATACAGCAACAGCAGCATTACCGAGTTCATGCGTATGAATCTATCATACACCCACCTCGCATAATCTCTTACTGGGATAACGACAAGGAAGGATCAAAAGGTTTTGGAGTTGGATACACAAAGCAGTGTCATCATCATGTTCATGTATATGGATTTGAATTTGATTTATCCAGCCATCTAACGAGCGCTTGGAGATATCTATCATCATCGCTTTCATATATCATTCGTTGGCAAGAGCGAGAGAATGGATCGATGGATTGGCAGTGAATATACAAATGGCAGCATCACCTGGTACACACGGTTGCATTTATTATGAACACATGTCTACAGCACTTGGAGACATCCATCGTCATCATGTTGACATATCCTTCGTTGGCAAGGGCGACAGGATGGATCAAAGAGATTGACAAAGGATATACAAATGGCTGCACCACCCAATACATGCGTGGCTATTATTATGCATATCTACATCTCGCACCATCATGTCCACATGGCTCTTTTTTGGATAAAGACAAGGATGGCTCATTGGTATTACAAGATGGCAGTGTATATACCGCAACAGCAGCATCACCTGGTACACTGGTAGGGATATTATACACCAACCCATTTTGCACCATCTCTTCTTGGGATAACAATAACAATAAGGAAGGATCGAAGGGATTGGCAGTGGATATTCAAGACACCACAACCAAATGGCAGCATCATCAAGTACACGCGTTTGGATTCATTGTACATCCATCTTTCACCATCACCTATACATCGCTCATTTTAGGATAAGGAAAAGGATGGATCGTTCATATTGTTAATGGATATACAAGCGGTACCACAATCAAATGGCAGTATTCAGCATGTACATGGATACATGGGTGTGGGTTTATTATGCACCATCTCTTATTGGCATGCATTTTGGATGACAAACCTTGGAATCACACATGCACTTCAACAACTACAAGCGCTCATAGTACGCCATCCCTTAGTTATTCGTTACCAATGTCAATTGCAGCAGCTGTCATTAGCTTCGTCATCTGCTGGTTGTTTTGACCCTTGCTATTTATTGGACACAGGCTTGACCTGCAGCTTTCTTTACACAAGCAGCATGCAGCATACATCAAACGCGTTTTTTGGTTGTAGATGTAACGGATGAACAAGGTAAAGTGTTTGGCAGGCGCTACGATGATGGATCAAAAGGTATACTACAACGAAAGGAATGGCGCTTTTATTTGTCAAGGTAAGTGACTCGAATCTATGACGATAAAGGAATCAGCATTCAACCATGGACATGAACATCTGTAGCCCATTCCATACATGATTTTATCACTTTAGAGGTATGATCGGGGGATAGATGGACATCAGACTTGGATTATCAGGTAAACTCAATAGTATTTTCTATGCATAGGATGATGCATTTATTATATAGCTGGTACTGGAGGAGCATCCACCATCGTGATGCACGTAATGCTGAGGCTGGGAAAGGGCAGTAAAATATGGACATGTCATAATACATGTTTCCTTCATCATAGCGAAAATGCTGTGATGGCTTCCTGTAATCGGCGCAATGGTGGCTTTGTTCATCTGCTCGGAGTTGAGAGATGGTTTTCGATTATGGAGCACGTGATATTATCATGACGTCAGGTATCATCATTGCATGTTTTTAAACGAAACGCCTAAGACTTCATAGCAATCGCATCTCATTTGAATGTGATTCATTCATTGGATAGAGGGGACATAACACAACAACGTTTATTACTATAGCAAGTGAGTCTGAGAATGGAAAAGGGTAGTAAAATGTAGGCGTATTATAAGACATGCTTTAATCATTGCAATGAAAACATCATTATTGTTGCATGCAATCGATGCATAGATGGATTTGTCATATTGCTAGCGGTCAACGCGACTCCCATCATTGATACATGGCACGAAAACGGAGGCAGAAAAGAGGAGGCATCAAAGCAGGACTAAAGGGATCCTAGTAGTAGTTAGGATGAAGTTAGCCCTAGCCTAGACATAAAGAACATTAAGTTCTTTATATCTCGGTCATTTTTTTTTCAGTCATTTATTTTTCGGTCATTTTTGTTGTCAGTTTCGGTCATTGTTCGGTCATTTTGAGTTCGGTCATTGTTTCGAACTCCGGAGTACAATACGTCGCTGGGTAAATCCGTTCTGGACGTTTTCCCAATATTGCGTCCCCAGAATCTATGAGGAGGAGGTGATCGTCGAAGTATCTGCGAGCAGCATATGCGACGGCATACCTAGGCTTTACTAAACCTCAGGTTGTAAGTATCCTAAGCTTTAGAAGTTGATTATATAGGTTATAGGCTAAGATTTGTTTAAAGGCCAGGTTTACCAAGAGTAAGAAGTAGCTATCTAGAGATGCTGGTTGTAAGTATCCTAAGCTCTAGAAGTTGACCAGATAAGCTCAGATCTATTCGAAGCATAGGTGTAGCATTGCAGGTCCCATATCAATCGTAGATGGATAAGGATAGCAAGCTACTAAATGGGATACATGAAGGTCGTCTTACTTACAGTCAAGAGAGATTCGGTGGAAAAAGACTATCGTTGTCGGGTCGTCGACAACACTTGTATTTATACACATACATCTAAACTACGCTAAAGCTATATCGTATCTAAGACATGAGCTTGTCTATAATTGTAATGTCGTAATCTCAGTGAAACTAGCGTATCTTGTAGCTGTGAATGCTACAATAGGTTTACCAAGAATAAGAAGTAGCTATCTAAAGATGTTGGTTGTAAGTATCCTAAGCTCTAGAAGTCCACTACATAGGCTAAGATTTGTTTAAAGGCCAGGTTTACCAAGAGCAAGAAGTAGCTATGCAAAGATGCTAGTTGTAAGTATCCTAAGCTCTAGAAGCCCACTACATAGGCTAAGATTTGTTTAAAGGCCAGGTTTACCAAGAGCAAGAAGTAGCTATGCAAAGATGCTAGTTGTAAGTATCCTAAGCTCTAGAAGTTTACTATATAAGCTCAGATCTATCCGAAGCCTAGGTTGGCCAACGTTTTAATCGAACCTCACGCTGCAAGTATCCTAAGTTCTAGAAGTTTACTAGATAAGCTAAGATTTCTTCTTGGCTAAATTTTCCAAGAGTCGAAGTTGCTATGGTGAGATGCTCGGTTATAAGTCTTATAAGCTCTAGATGTTTTATATATAAGCCAAGTTTCGTTCTTAGGCAAAGTTAACCAAGGCTTTAATTGAACCTCAAGTTGCGAGTATCCTAAGTTCTAGAGGATTACTACATAAGCTAAGATTTGTTTAAGGGCTAGGTTTACCAAGGCTTTAATCAAACCTTAAGTTGTAGGTATTCTAAGCTCTAGAAGTTTACAAGATACTCTAAGATCTTTTGAAAGCCTAGGTTTACCAATAGTAGAAGTAGGCAAGTAGCTATGCAGAGATGCTTAGTTGTAAGTATCCTAAGTTTGAGACATTCACTAGTAGGCTAAGATTTGGTTCAAGCCCAGGCTTACCAAGAATAGAAGTCGCTATGCAGAGATGCTTCGTTGTAAGTAACCTAATCTCTACAGATTCACTAAAGAAGTTAAGATTTGCTTAAACCTAGGTTTACCAAGAGTAGAAGTCGCTATGCAGAGATGCTTGATCTACTATCTAAGGCATATTCAAACTAGCCCGTAGTTACTGCGCTTGGTTGTAAGTACCTAAGCTCTAGAAATTCACTAGACAAGGTAACATTTCTCTTTGGGCTAGGCTTACCAAGGCTTTAAGTGAACCTCAAGTTGCAAGTATCCTAAGTTCAAGAAGTTTACTAGATAGGCTAAAATTTGTTCAAAGGCAAGGTTTACCAATGGTAGAAGTAGCTGTGCGGAGATGCTTGGTTGCAAGTATTCTAAGTTCTGGAAGATTACTAGATGAGCTAAGATCTGTTCAAAGTATAGGTTTACTAAAGCCTTAAGTGAACCTCAGGTTGCAAGTACACTAAGCTCTAGAATTTTACGAGATAAGTTAAGATTTGATGAAATTGGAAGCATAGGTTTACTAAGAGTAGAAGTAGTTATGCATAGATGCATGGTCTACTATATAAGCCTATTCAAAATGGCCTGAAGTTATTATGCTTGGTTGTAAGTATCCTAAGCTCTGGAATTTACTAGATAAGCTAACATTTGTTAAAAGCCTAGGTTTACCAGGTCTTTAACTCAACATCAAATTACAAGTATTGTAAGCTCTACAAGTTTACTAGATAAGCTAACATGTGTTTCAACCTCAGGTTCACTAACGCTTTAACTAAACCTCAGGCTGTTAATATTACAAGTTCGCAAGAGAGGCTAACCTTTGTTTAAAAGCAAGGTTTACAAGAGTAGAAGTAGCTATGCAGAGGTGCGTAGCTGCAAGTATCCTAAGCTTTAGAAGATTACTAGATAAGCTAAGATCTGTTTAAAGCATAGGTTTACCAAGACTTTAACCTTTAAGTGAACTTCAGGGTGCAAGTATCCTAAGCTCTGGAATTTCACAAGATAAGCTAAAATTTGTTGAAATTGAAAGCCTAGGTTTATAAATGTAGAGGTAGCTATACAGAGATGCTTAGTTGTAAGTATCCTAAGGTCTACAAGGTTACTAGGTAAGCCAAGATTTGCTTAAAGCTAGGTTTACCAAAGGTAGAACTAGCTAAGCAGGGATGCTTGGTTGCAACTTTCAAGTATCCCAAGCTCTAAAATGTTATTAGATAAGCTAAGATTTGTTCAAAGCATAGGGGTACCAGCTCTTTAACTCAACTTCAAATTACAAGTATCGTAAGCTCTACAAGGTTACTGCATAAGCTAAGATTCATTTAAAAACCAGGTTTATAGACTTTAATTGAACCTCAAGTTGTAAGTATCAAGTATCCTAAGCTCTACAAGGTGACTAGACAAGCTAAGATTTGTTTAAAGGCAAGGTTTACCAAGAGTAGAAGCAGCGATGCAAAGATGCTTGATCTACTTTATCTAAGGTCTACTCAAGCCAGCCTCAAGTTACTATGCTTGGTTGTGAGTATGCTAAGCTCTATAAGTTTACTACGTACGCTAGCATTTATTTAAAGGCTAGGTTTGCCAAGGCTTTAGCTGAACCTCAAGTTGCAAGTATCCTGAGATCTAGAAGTTAGATAACAGGTTTACCAAGGTGTTAATTTTTAACTGGACCTCAAGTTGCAAGCATACTATTCTCTAGAAGTTATTAGGTAAGCTGAGGTTTGTTTAAAGGCTAGGTTTACTAAGAGTAGAAGTAGCTACTTTACTATCTAAGGCCTATTGATAGGATTGAAGTTGTCCTGCTTAGTTGTAAGTATCCTGAGCTTTAGAGGTTTACTAGATAAGCTAAGATTGTTTAAAGCCCAGGTTTACCAAGAGTAGAAGTAGCTAGGCAGAGATGCTTAGTCTACTACACAAGGCCTATTTAAAGTAGCCTGAAGTTACTATGCTTAAGTGTAGTAGCTGAAGGCGCCTTGAAAAGCAATATTGTGTTGAGATGGTCACTTTATTGCTTATAAGGATATGGTTTGGCATTGGTTAAGCCATGATCTAATTAAGGTTATGGTTTAGCATTGCCTAAGCTATGATGTAACCTAAGCCAATGGTTTACATACCAGGTTATGGTTT
>NW_026695539.1:0-7068 GCF_029851405.1 Lichtheimia ornata | reverse complement strand
ATTGTCGAGGTCCGAATGTATATATGGGTAAGGTTTTATGAAGAACAAGCGACATTCACAACTTTTTGCAGTGCGTAGAAATGTGGTCCCCTATCTTTTCATTCAACCGCAGTGAATCCACAGACCTTTCTTGATGCCGGGATATCGCAAGCAACAAAAAAGAGAGCAGCACGAACATTGATCTCACGTCCATCTGGCAAGGTCACCGGCATACCATCAGCATACAGGGTCTTCCATTCCTCGACAATGAATCTATAAAACATTGGTATGTCAGCGTTTGTCAAGTATCCTCAAGCAACATTGTAATGATAACATACCTCAAGTATTGATTAAGCTGGTTCTTGACAGGCTCACGGGGACCAGGGATGATGCCAGCAAGGATCACATTTTCCTTCTTGAAGCGAATGGAACGTGGCAAGTTGTTGATTGTGAGATACATGGCACCGACCGAGTATGGAGCTTTACGATCGAATGCTTGGAACCAGTCGACATTCAGTGTCAGCATTAGAGCATACCGCAACTCGACAAAAGGAATGCGTTGATTGTCGATATTGATTGACAAGTTCCACCACATGTCGCCATCGTACACGTCGTACATAGTATCAGTATCATTCCTACAGGCTCGCCAATGCTCGACATCTTCAGCAAAATCCGGTCTTGACATCAGACGCTTGATACTCGATGCAATTGGATGATATGCAAACACCTTTGGAGGAATAATACGGCCACGGACGTTTAGGAAGAGAGGGGTGTCACATGGTAAGTCGTTTTGAAGGTCGCGATAATCACAAAGATATTGATTATGGCCAACTTCTCCATCACGATATACACAGTGGCAGCTTGGACAAACGACATATGCCTTGCCATCTTCAAGTAATTTATCCATGCCGGATTTCTTGCGGAGGGTAGCCAAGCTGTGAGGTACGACGTTTCGAAGGCGTCCATATGTGACAAATGACAAAAGGATGTTCATGAATTTGAGGAGCACCACAGCACCATCGCGTGAAAGAAATCGCTCGCCAAAGAGTACCAGGAACACAAGCAAAGGCGTGAGGAAGGTTCGATTTACTATTATTGTTGCAACATTTGTAAGTACAAAAGGAACTATTATTATGCTCATATACATGTCGCGGGACACTAACCATCGTCACCATTATTGTTCTCTGTAGCGTTGCTTGTACCTTCTCGACTGATGTCAAAGGGCAGCTCTTCATTCGGGTCGTAAGGATCTTGAACATCTACCCCATCGACATCGTCGGCATTGTGGAATTCTCGCAAGGTGGCAGCATTGATTGCATCCATTTGGTAAAGTGGCAGAGCACTTTGGCGAGCGAGTAGCTCTACATGTGCCAAAAATGTGTAAGCCATACCTCTTGCTAACGATCAAAGTATGAATAGATCACCTGCATGATTGACATTTCTCTCCTCGGGAAGAATATCAAGTACTTGAGCTGGTGGTTCAGGCAGGATGTTGCGTCCTATTACATAGTTGCAAAGTAAGTTCACTGTATCTCAATGTCGATGCCTTATTAATGAAGCACACCTCCTGATTCTCGGTCAAGTCGACGATGGGCACGTTCAGTGCGACTATTCTGCAAAGTAAAACCTCCAGGACCTTGGTAGCATCGGTAATAGGAGCAAAAGCATGGGACATCTGCTTCTTCGCGGAGTGACATGGATGGTTGAGTAGACATGGTTGATATTGAAAATGACGAAGGAATTCAAGTTGCTCGCTCGTTCTTGGCCTTATATACCTTTGACAACGTCTTTGATGCTCCATTTCAGTAACTATCCAAATTTGGCTATGGTGTCATTGCTGTCGGGATATTTTCCAAAGCGGAATCGGTAAGCTGTCTCGATATGGCACTACACCTTATCTACCATGATTCCTAACGCCGATATCCTAAAAAGCAAAAGTAGTGAATCGATTGCTCAGCATCTATCACCAAGTATCATGGTATGTAACGACGTATTTTTTATTACCAGCTCTTCTAAGATTATCGATCAAGCCAGTCAAGCCCAGCGAACTCGTCCAAGTCTTCGCCCCTTCTAGTATCGCTGATATCTCTCGTGTATCGCTCTTGCCGTTGGCGTATATCTTCAAGATCCCTATCCGATACAGTGCATTAGACTCGATCTCTCATTGGAGAAAAAGGTATCTTACAATCTATTCCTTCTGATTTCTTGGCTTAAATTACCGTATCGCTCATAAAAACCAAGATCGTTAAAGTAATAGATGTCGTCAAGTACTTCGGCTACCAGAGGGTGTGGAGATACAGGATTGTGTCCATGCATGATGACTTGAAACAATGCATGCAATCTACAGCAATGTGTATGTCAAAAACGAGCGATCATGTCGCTGCGCGATATAGGTACTTACAGGCGTTCTTCACGTAGCTTCATCATACGCATGGCGAATGAAAACCTTTCTGCTGGTGCCATGAGCGTTCTATTTTCATCGTCCAACCTGTAAACCACAGCTTCACGTGTCCCGCCTTGCTCTTGTGGCTCTTGATTTGGCTCCACGGGCTCTTGATTTGGCTCCACTGGCTCCATGACTTGATCTTCATCTTCTACCACTCCTTCAGTGGTTTGTGGACGAACTTTAGAAGTACAAGCACCATCATCAGCTTCGATCCCACCATTGCCTTTAGTTTGCTTACATGTTTGCAATTCTTTACGGCCGAAGAGGATGAGAGGATTAACAGACGAAGAAGGTTTCCCACCATCAGTTGCAGAATCGTCGCTGTCATAGATTGTAATGGGTGAAGGTGCGGTAGGTGCATCTCTATCATCATGTTGATTGGCATCGAGGTTGCTGGCATCATTTTCGTCGTGCTCATCGAAACTAGCAAGACAAGAGGCGCCCAAATCAAAAGGAATTTCGAAGCTATTGTTGTCACTCATATGTGATATAAGTGCTGGGAAATTGGAAAAGGATAAAAATATGGAATTGTCTTGGTACATCTGACGAAGCTTTTTATGATCCTTTCCCGGTGATTGCTTACTACCATCCGGGCCGTCGCTTGTTTTTGGGTAAGTGTTATTAAAAAAAACTGGATGATGTAATGCTGAACAGGATTGCTGACACCGATTACCTTGTTACAATGCGGCAGGTTGTTCGATAATGGTAAACGCGTCCCTGTTAATGCGAGATTGACAGCTGTCATTTTTCTATTTTCGGACTTTCCGTCATTTCGCGTCATACTGTTACCAAAACAATCACTATTGCCGTTATCGATTGTCATCTTTCATGATTGTTCCTCTCGGATGCTGGTCATTGTCATCATTTTGGTAAGTGCAATGTATTCGTTAACATCGTTTCTAGCGAAGCAGTATATATAAAGGCAGGTAAGTGTTTGAAGGTAGGTTGACTTTGTTATCATTTTTATTTCATCAGCATCATGAACTTCGAAAACCTTGGCAACTTTTCTATCCCTGCTACACTCCCTGCTACCACCACCCAGTCTGCTAGTGAGGATGATAATGAGATCGCAACCCTTCGTGAGCAAGTCTAGGATCTTATTCAAAGGGTCACAGCTTTGGAGGGTAGAGAAACTACACCAGCAGCTCCAACACAAGCAGTACAAGCGGCACCAACACGCAATAACCTTTTGGCCGTAAGTCTATAATATTTATTCAGGTGTATTGGTTTACTAACATAGCTACATTACTCTATGTAGAGGCTCGTTCGTAGAGGATACGACAATTCAAGTCGCCCTTGGGACTTTGCAGCTGGATGGAACAATGAGCCCAACGTAGGCATACGCCGTGAAATCGCTCAATATGTGATGGATCAGAGATAGTATACCGTCAACAACTGGACTCCCGATCGTGTTGCGCAACGCATTCAGGGTCTGTGGGAGTCGATGAATGCTCGACACAGGGCTGGTCGCCGGCTCAAGGACTGCCCATTGGAGGAGCGAGAAGCCAATGCACGCAACGACCAACGTCGTAGAACACTTGACAGCCGACGTAACCGGGTAAGTAGTGCACGATACTTTTTTTTTGCTATGTTGACTAGTACCATGATACAAGTGAGGGTGCGCCGCAGGACAGCATATGCTCGTCATCGCATCGACGCCACCGTGCAAAGCATAATGCGGTACTATTCACAAGCAGACGTGCCACGGTTGTTCACTGCAGCAATGACCTCGGATGATCAGGGTGAGGGAGGTGTAGTGCATGTGCCGCATTATTGTACAGCACCGGTATGTATTTCTTTATTCCGTTTTATCTTATTATAGTGCTACTAATTATCTCCTATATGTAGGTACAGCAACTCTTTCAGCAGCTTGACTTCTTGACGGAAGGCCCTGACGCACCAAGATGGGCAGGAAGAACGCGTGTGCCTGATAACTCTCGCACTCTCACTACAGTGCTCACCCGATAATTTCTAACTCTTTAATTTCAATCTTCGCCTATTTCAAAGGGCGTGAAGGGAATGAGTAAAAAACGTAGTAGAGATTTTCAAATCGTCACTAACTTCAAATTCAAACAGCTGAAGCACCTTTGAAAACTTAACGGGGTTTATTGCATAGCTGAAAATACAGCGTCCAATGTAGTTTGCTTCATGTTATTTAGCGAAGTAAGGCGTACAGTAGCTTGTTCCTGTATGGAAGCATCAGCTTCTTCAGCGCATGCTCCTCATCAATTTCATCGTTTAGAAATGATATTACCATATTCACGTGTTGCAGTTTCTCGTTGGTACTCAGCTGGGGAACTTCTTGCATCACTGTATCCTCTTGGACGGTTTCTTCTTCAGCTGCCTGAAACTTCAACGACTCCATCATCTCCAGGATGTCATCCTCGGAGGAAGGGTGTGTTTCACGTAGGGATGGGCATCCGACTAATCGAACATGTTCTGGATTAATTTGGCTTCTTCGAATAAATAAACCTTTATTCTTATTCTGTTCGGGCTTCTCAACTCTTATTCTTATTCTATTCTTATTTTGTATACGTTATTCGAATGTGTTCGAATGGACCACCTATTGTTTCAGAATTATTCCCGAATGGACTCGGACGGTATACAATGCCTACAGGTTTCAATGCCAACGCCATTGCGTGTCACTCCATTGCACATTCAGGTTGACAGATCGTAAGAGGTCCGCTCCTATAATACGTTGCCATGTCAACCAAGTAAGCAGCCTACACCTACGATACGCGTCTGAGGTGTTTTCGTTAGCTGGTCGTTCGGGGCACACTCCGCAGTAGATATGCATGATGCATGTCAGCTACAAGGTCAGCTATACCCAATACAAGGGGAATACACCTATGAAGCGAAAATACTCATATACGACATGATCCAGTAGTATGCACATAACGTGATAGTCAAGCTACGGAAGAAAAAGCGTTCAAAAGGGCCAGCTCAATGGACATGGGATCCGCCGTTGTGGTTTGTAGAATAACAGAATGAATGACGAATAAGGCCTCCTTGTTCTAACGTTATTCGAATAAAAAGTTGTTTGTTCTGGATTCTTCGAGCGGTTTCTTATTTGTTCTTGTTCTGTTCGAGTCGATCAAATCCTATTCTCATTCGGGTTTATTCGAACAAACCATGTCGAACAACGATTAATCGAATAAAGTGCCCATCCCTAGTTTCACGGGCTTCATGAATGTATTGCTCTTCAAATAACACATTTGCTTCTTGCACGCCGAAAACAGCACGGACTGGAGCAGCAAGTTGGTCCATCAACATCTCTTCATCCTTGCCGTCGTTGCTCATTGGGGACGCCATCTCGCCGAATATACCAACTTTACGCCAACACTTTGCCACGGATGTACAGGATTTCCAAGATGAACAGAAACATGAGGATAATGATTTTGTGGTTGAGGTATATGGTTTCGTGGGTGATGATGTTTTTTTCATGCATAATGATATATGAGTTCGTGGGTGATAGTTTTGGTTTCGTGGGTGATGGTATTAACTTCGTGGGTAGCGCTTTTTATTTCGTACTCAGATTCATATGGTTTAGCGCTCGCGTATATTGGTCTCGTGGAGGATCATTTAATTTTCGCGCAGGATCATTTAATTTTCGCGGGTTGAGGGAAATGGTTTGTGGAGGAGTCATTGAACAATGGGGGACCCAGTGAGCTTTACTCGACATTTTTTGTATGAAAACCTCTCTTCGCCTTCCCCATTGTTAAAAGACTCCTCCACGAACCGGTTCCCTCAACCCGCGAAAATTAAATGATCCTGCGCGAAAATTAAATGATCCTCCACGAGACCAATATCCGCGAGCGCTAAACCATATGAATCTGAGTACGAAATAAAAAGCGCTACCCACGAAGTTAATACCATCACCCACGAAACCAAAAGCGTAGCCCACGAAACCAAAACCATCACCCACGAACTCATATATGATTATGCACGAAAAAAACATCATCACCCACTAAACCATATACCTCAACCACGAAATCATTATCCTCATGTTCCTGTTCATCTTGGAAATCCTGTAAAAGCAATGGTCAATCGCTTTTTGTCCTCTTTGAAGCCTTGGATGGAATGATTGGAAATTGTAGTACAAGGTGCGTTTCGATAGTACAATGCAGTCTCATCCATGTTGTAAACGTCCTCTGGCCTGTACTTCGATACTTCGTTGCGTATATCATCAATGTTGGCTTCAACAGCAGCAGTGTCAGCAGAACCTGATTCACCATGCACACGATTCATTTTGACGCCATAACGGTCTTGGAAGCGATGCTGCCAACCATTGCTAAATTTGATTCTTTGATTTTCAGGAATGTCCAGCTTGTCGGAAAACTTGACAGCAACCGTTCTAATAAGATTCCCACTGATAGGGATGTCGTGTTGTTGAGCATTTTCGACCCAAAGCGCCAGGGCTTCCTCAAGTTGCTATATAATTAAAACAACACAGCATCAATAATTATCGTAACATGGAGCTCAAAGATGTAGCATACAGGATTTCCAAGATGAACAGGAACATGAGGATAATGATTTCGTGGTTGAGGTATATGGTTTCGTGGGTGATGATCTTGGTTTCGCGCATAATGATATATGAGTTCGTGGGTGATGGTTTTGGTTTCGTGGGCTACGCTTTTGGTTTC